>NC_142608.1:28739723-29039723 GCF_041222555.1 Hakea prostrata | reverse complement strand
AAACTAATTCTAAAATATAAAATTTTAAGGATATAATTGACATGCAATATAGTTTCTATAAATGAGGGTAATGCCATATTTTTTACTTCTTAATTTTAAGGGCAAAATAAACATTTCATACTTAATGTTAACAGCCACTTAACACCTTTAGAAGTGAGGGGGGCAATAGTAATTTCACAAAAAAGGGGATTTGATTAGTAATAAAACCAAAGTACAAGGGGGCAATAGTAATTATCCCTTTTTTTTATTATTCATGTTATATGAATTACTTATTACTGCTTAATCTAATTTTACTTTTACATTCTCTTTTATATGATGAACTACTGGTTGTGTATGTCATGACTGATCTGAGAATGTGTTTGATTAAGTTTGGTTTGGGATTGGGAGGTGTCCTTTTGACACTTCTGTCCTTGGACATTATCGGAAATAGTATGGGATGTTTCCGGGGTTGCCCATCGACGCTTTCCCGAATCATTGGTTGTCATACCTAGGGATGTCTAGCAGTGTTTGGCTAGGTTATACCCCTGTTATATCAGATCCGATTCGGAAGGGTATTGAGACCGAACGACCCGTGGTAGCAATGGGGACATGAGAGCTTCCCGTTTACCATATGTGGATAACCAATAGGGTTGATGAGTCCGTATTTGAGAGAGTCGGATATGCTGACTCTAATGGAAAGGATATCGGAAAGGATCCCGAGAGGGGAGGAATGGAAGTATCTAGACCTGACTTGATGTAACTGACTAGATGACTTGCATTGGGCTAGGCTTTTCCCTGACATGCGCCGGTACTTATGCCAAATGGTTGTGAAAGAGTGTGTTGACTTAACCCCCTACCATGGTTTGTCCGAGAGGGATGCAGGACCCATTACCAACCGGCTGCCCAAGATATCTTAAATGGTTGAGGGTGTGAGCGAACCTACCCAAAGAAGTACGGTGCTATGACTCAAAGCATGTCTGCCATAGAGACCAGCATACATAGAGTTAGATGCATTCATACATTATCTGTTTCATATTGCATTGCATCTTGTTATGTTTGGCCACATGTTGTTTATGTTGTTATGGATTAACTTGCCTTACTGAGTTTCTTCGAAACTCATTCCTTTTGTACATTGTTAGACTATTCTGTAGGTACTGAATTCTATGGCGAACAGTTCGATGAAGCGCAAGCCGATGAAGCGTACTACACGCAAGGTGTTGACAACCATCAAGATTACTTTGATAATCTCTCAGTTGATCAAGATGCGTACTACGATTAAAGACAACGTATACATGGAACGTCTCAAATGGATTGATGAAGTCCACTATTTTGAAGACGTTATTTATAGAATAGAAAACCCTGATGTTAGAATTTTCTCTTAGTTCCATTGTTTTAGATATTATTTCTTTTAGACTTACATTCTGCGTTCCGCTGTATTTTGTGGAGTGAGTTTCCGCCTCACTCTACTTCTTTTGATGTGATTACATCTGGTATCATTTTGCACTCTGATTATATTGATTATTCATTTCTTGACTTTAATCTTTTGTTTATAATATTTTAAACCCTTATTATTTCCTGTTTATGATTATGTAACTGTATATGTGGGAGGATGATTTCCTCATTACTTGATCTTCGGGGTTGTGGATCACACTCTCGGGTATGCCAGTTAGGGTACCGGCTGGGAGGATGTGACAGGTTCTCTGCAGTAATTGGGTCAAGGCATCATTCCCGGACATTTCATGGCTGGGGTTTAAGTCAACACTATCGCTCACCACCATTGGTCTTAGTATTGGTACATGTCAGGGTTAAACTTAGCCCAATGCAAGTCGTCTATTGAGTCACATCTACTTAGGGTTAGATACGTCCATTCCTCGCTTCCCGCGATCCTTTCAGGTATCCTTCCCCTAGAATCACCGTCTCTTTCTCGGCTATGTAGACTCTTAACCCTATTGGTCATCCACACATAGTAAATGGGAAGCTCTCGTGTCTTCTCATGCTTCCCGCAATCTTGAATGCCCACGAGCCCAAGTCTACTATTTGCAACTCTACCAATGAATGGCCCCCACATTGTGATTTGAGTCCTCTCACGGGTTGGTTACTGGTCTTGAGTGCCCACAAATCCCCATTGCTGCCACAGGTCACTCGGTCTCAATTCCCTTTCCGATAGGATCAGATATGATAGGGTTTTCCCTAGCCAAACACTTCTAGACCAATCCTAGGTATGTCAACTAGTAGTTAGGGAAAGCGCCAATAGGCACCATAGGAAAGCGTCCCATACCACCTCCACTGGTGTCCAAAGACAGAAATGCTAAAAGGGCATTCTGTGAAACCCAGCCCTAACCTTGACCCGGAAACCTTGTTATTTGTAGGTCCGATGACCCGAAGTAAAGTAAGAAGTCAGCTTTGGGCCATCCCAGTAGAGGACTTGGTGTCTGGCTTTGAATCCATGAAGGTTGATGATGAGGTTCTATTTATGGAAACAGAATCCTGATGAAGATCTAATTAGTTGATGGACTTGGAGTGCTCTCTATCTTGGTTTGAAGGCATTTCTACCTACTAGGTAAGTCACTTGACTTGTGTGCAAAACCCCTTTAGGTTTGGATTTGATCTGGGCCTTCAATTCCCTGTTTTGGGCTTGTTTGCCGCATTGGTCGACTCGATTGGTCGATCGACCGGCAACGACCAATCCACTCGACCAATGGGTGCTGTCTTTGGCAATTAGGTTGATTCTTGCTCTATTTAAGTCTAACCTCGAGTCCACTTCGTATTTGCTGCCTCCAAACCCTCTGGAACGAACCAAAGACCTCTCGCAAGTCATCTCTCTTGCATCCTTGGAGTTTTCTTGGCGGATCTTCGTCGGAACTCTTCTTTTTGCATCAAAAGGTATGTCTACTCTCTCTTCTTCTCCTACATCTTTGTTTTTCTTTCCTTTTTGAGTTGAGACAGTAGAAGAGATGCTGCATCCTCTGTTGCAAACATCTCTCGAACATGTTCTCATGATCATCCTAAGGATTTAAGGCTAGAACAATGATCTTAACCATGATCATTGCAAGCTTTTGAAGGATTCATGATCAAACCATGATTTAATCTCTGTTAATTTCCTAATCTGAATTCCGATCTCTTTGGATCTTCTTTCATTGATCATGTTAGTGGTTAATGGTTGTGTTTTCTTTCTATGATCCATAATCTATAGAATTCTAGTTGTTCTCTTCTACCTTACTATGTGTTCTTCATGATGCATGATAGTACATATATGGTAGGTTTTATTTCCTTATTTAGATTTATGCTTCTAAGCCTTATTCTATGAAGACCTATGCATGTTTTCATGTTTTCATTACCGAAAGCAATGATCCATCCTCCTATTGTTCTTGTCCTTGTTTTCTATTTCAAAATTCATCAAGATCCATGTTTGATTTATTTATGGTAACTTTTTGTTTCCTAATTTGGATCTTGATACCTTGATTTGATTAGTGTTTTGAGGTCCCCTATATGCTAGAATACTACTGATGTAGTCTACCCCTTGATTAGTACCCTTTTGAACCACCAAATTCGGATTTCATATCTCAAAACTCTGATTTTCTAAGCTATCGTCTGCATTGGTCGACTGATTGGTCGACTGACCACTCGACCAATCCACTCGACCAATGAGTACAAAGCAACTCCAGAATTGGTCTGCTTCGGATGCTTTGCTATATTTTCTGTTAGGGATCTTTCCTAATATGTTGTATATACTTGTTTAGGACCTTCTTCTCAAGTTTGCCAAGATCTTACTTGATTTCTTAGGATTCTTTGCGAGTTATAAAAGGTAAGGATGGTTATTTCCTTAATTACATAGATAGCATGAATCTAGTTTCTATATTTGAATATCATTAATATGTTTCCTAAATTAGATTCTTACAATGATATTCTACTGTTGCATAACTTTGATTACAGTAGCATTACTTATTCATATTGAATTGATTCATGTATGATTTACTTACCAATGTTATACAAATGATTGTAAATATTGATTTCTTTCCATATATGGAGTTACCATATATGTGATGATATGAATTGATGCATGTGTATGCTTACGTATGGTTTGGAAAGGAGAGGTGTCCTTTTGACATTTCTCGTCCTTGGACTACTACGGGAATATTATGGGATGTTTCCCGGAGATGCCCTCTGGACACCTTCCTAAACTGTTGGATGACATATATAGGATTGTCTAGTAGTGTTTGGCTAGGATGTCCTGTTATGTCGACCCTAATCGGAGGGGTATTGAGACCGAACGACCCGTGGTAGCAATGGGGATTCATGGGCGCTCAAGACCGGTAACCAACCCGTGAGAGGACAGGAATCACATTGTGGGGGCCATTTATTGGTAGGGTTGCATATGGTTAGACTTGGGCTCACGGGCGCTTAAGACCGGTAACCAACCCGTGAAAGGACGTGAGAGCTTCCCGCTTACCATATGTGGATGATCAATAGGGTTGGTGAGTCCGTAGTCGTGGACTATGAGGACTCTAGTGTGAAGGATACCGGAAAGGATCGTCAGGGACGAGGAATGGAAGTATCCGGATCCGACTTGATGTAACCAAGTAGAAGACTTGCATTTGGCTAGGTATTACCCCCGACATGCGCCAAGACTTATACCAAATGGTTGTGAGAGAGTGTGTTGACTTAACCCCCCGCCAAGGTTTGTCCCGAGGGATGAAGGACCCATTACCAATCGGTCGCCCGAGATATCTTAAATGGTTGGAGGGAATCCAAGATATCTTAAATGGTTGAGGATGTGAGTGGACTTTCCTAAAGAAGTACGGTGCTATGACTTAAAGCATGTCTGCCAATAGAGACCAGCATACATAGAGTTAGAATCATTCATTCATTGTTTGTCTCATATCATATTGCATTTATGTTTGTTCTGGAATTCCGCCATTTATGTTATTATGGATTTTAATCGCCTTACCGAGTTTCTTTGAAACTCATTCCTTTATTGTACAATGTTGTTAGACTATCCCTGCAGTACGGAATACTATGACGGTCCCTATGAAGAAGCGCAAGGCGAAGAGGCATATCTCCAGGAAGGTGATTGCGGTTACCACAATTACTCGAAGATTCCACGGGTGGTTATGCTCCGTACGATGCTTAGTCCGACCATTGAGTGGAAGCGTCCTTGTGCTATCTATGAGATCTACACCTACAAGGATGTCGTCTACAAAGTGGAGAATAATTTAGTTACCCAATGTACTTGCTACTGGGATTAGCTTTTATCTAGTTTATTCTTTCGAGCTACTTTTCCGCTGGATGTAAAGTGGGATTTTTGCTTCACTTTACTTATCCGTTTGACACTCGATTATATCTATTATTCCGTTTCGTTTATGATTCATTCTTTCATTATTGGATCTATGATTTATCTTCCGCACTCTTGTTATGGTTGTTCATGATTATGTTATTGTTTATGTGGGAGGTTGATCACTCGATACCCGATCTTCGGGCTGTGGATCACACTCTCGGGTATGCCGATAGGGTACCGGCTGGGAGGGCGTGATGATTGGTATCAGGAGCCCAAGGTTCGAGGAGATCCTAACCACAAAAGGCAACAACTGAACATTCCCGAGTCATTGATCTGAAGTGACTCTTCTACTCTTAGAAGTGAATAATAGAACACCGAATTAGAAACTTGAACTTTGAGGCATAACAGAACATTTCGAATAACATACCATAATTATACTTGAACAAATGACACTAATGCAAGGAAAAGAAAAGTGCATAACATACAATAATTAAAGAGAAACAAAATGAACTTCATTAATTTCAAAAGTTTTTACAATGATTACATCTGAAATGCATAAATGGGAAATCCTAAGGTACAGGTCTATCTAGGTGATCTACTCGATCTCTATATGCTCCGAACTCCTCTCGCTAGCTGAGTCACCCGATGCTCTATCCTCGTCCCCGTCGAGACTCCATCCTCTCGTACATCTGCTCCTGTCCGACCTCCATCCTCTCTAGCATGGAAGTCATCGATCTCATCTCGTGCACCAAGATCTGAAGTCTCCGGAACCGCATGTGAAGGGCCACCTGCCTCGAAGTGTGATGAAGGAAACTCGTGATGCACGGGCTCAGCCTCGCGCATATCTCAGATCATCTCCGGCCCGATCATCACTATCGGGACCGATATCCTCTCCTCCATCCTCTGATCCCTCATCCTCATCCTCCGATTCATCATCATCCTCACCCTCCGGACCAGGAGATCTCTCTAACCGATGTAGTCTCATCCGTCGAATGGTCCGAGTCCCAATGGGGTATCCCCGTGATCTAGTGTCCATCGGAGTATCCTCGAAACTCACCCCGAAATGCCCGAAGATCAAAGTCGAAGCCTCCCATAGCAAAGGTTCCGCATGCTAGGCCGCAGAACTAAGTCCAAGCATGACCCGCTGAATGATGTAGGAGAGATCGATCTCGAAGCCCATGTAGATGCGGTAAATGACCAAGGCCTCCATCACCGTGACCCGATGGTGATGTCCGGCTTCGGCATGATGTTCCGGCCGACTATGCGACCGATAATACGTGCAGAACCCGTCATCCGTCCGCTAGTCCACGGTGTGAAGCATCGGCGGCTATCCCATAGCGTAGAGCATATCTCGCGAAGCTCGTACGGCATCGTATGGCTGTCCAGTGTCCGCTCCTGCAGGTATCCACACACACCGCTGTGGGTAGTAAGGGACCCGCAAGATCTCGGCCGTGTCCGGGTAGAGAAGCGAATCTGAGTCCGGTGGACCCCGCTCCCGAGGACAAGTCCGAGTGGATGTCCCCGGCCCCGAGCCTCCTCTCGTGTAAGTAAGGTTGCCGAAGAACAACCTCACTAGCTCCCGGGTATACCGGCAAATCCTCGGTGAAGAGGTGAGTCCACCGTAAAGTGTCGAACCTCTCGCCGGATCCCGAAGGCTCCGAGCTGGCGTAAGTGAAGTAGACGCCCCATCTCGATGTTACAATAGCTGAAGTAGGCCTCGTACATGCAAACTCGGCCCGAGGTGTGTCAAATAGGTCCGGTCTCCTAACCTCCTCTCTCGGGCTCGAAAGGAACCCGACCTCTGCCCCCGAGAGCACCTACGATGCGACCTCGACCTCTACCTCCTCCTCGTCCTCCCCTCTCGCATGATGTATCTGTGGAAGAGACAAGAGACAATTCCAATTAGTGCTATTTCAAGATTTGAGCCAAAAGGGTATTTTCGTAATTTTTCGGAAAATTTCAAATTTGGGGGAAATTTGATTTGAACATACTAGCATGTGCACAATACTTGGAATTTCATGTCTATGAAGTTGTTTTGATGAAAATCGATCGAAAACATGGATTAAAGCGAAAAATTCAGCAAGAAGAAATTTGGGGATTTTGCAATTTAGGTCAAAATTGGATTTTTGAAAAGTTGAAATTGGTTAAATCAAATTGTATGGACCTATCTACAATGTCATCTTGAGCATGTAGCATTTGATCTCGTGCGAAAATTTCAAGCGGTTTGAGAGAAAACGAAATTTTTCTAAAGATATCGATTTCGGTATAAAACTTTGCGAGATGAGCACCAAATGTGTTAAAACTTGTTGTCTATGCATGTCATTGTGTTTAAAACCTAGGGAATATGTTTCTAAGCATTCCTAAGCATGATTTCTAGCATTGGATACAAGTAAAGCATGGTTTTATTGAAATGCAAGCATGAGAAGATGAAAATGGAAGAAAGAATGAGAGATTTACCTTGTTTGTGAAGATGGTGTGTTGTGTTGTTGTTGTTGAAGCACTAAATCACCTCAAGAACACTTGTGGGAACTCTTGGATATTTTCCCTAGAGCTCTCTCACCTTTGGAAGAAGTTAGAATGAGGTTGGAATGTGGAAATGAGGCTTATAATGCGAATTTTCAGATTCTGTCTTCATTGGTCGATCGATTGGTCGATCGGGTCACTCGACCAACCACTCGACCAATGGTCACAAGTGACCTCATTTGCTGTTGAATTTTTGGAAAATGTGATTTTTGCCTTATGGAATATTGTTTGATGACTATATGGATATATTTGAGCATGATTTAAGTTTTCAAATCATTTGGACTTGTGGTTTATGTTGAATCTTCAAATTCGGTATTTTGATGTTCTCGGTTTTGCAGAATGGTTACTCCGAGAAGTGGGCGTGGTGAATCCAGTGGTCATGGAGGTGGTGAAATACCTCGGGAGGTGGTGAAGTACCTCATGGAGGTGGTGAGATACCAAATGCTGATCGGGGTACTCATGAGATCCCTGGTGCCCCGAATGTTGGAAGTTTCGGTAGATATTGCCAATATTATGGGCAATATGATGCAGCAGCAAGCAGCTCGGCTTCAACCAGATGTTGGTGGGTTTCATGACTCGCATAATGAGACCCGGCTGGTGCTAATGTGAATCCTCATGCCGCAGTCCTGAATGCGGGAGGTTTAGCTGGAACTCCTCATACTCGCCTCGATGGAGAGTTTTCCCAAGATGCAAGTACCCACTTTTACCGGTGTTACCAAGGACCCCTTGTTTCCTAACAAGTGGCTTCGTGAGTTGGAGAAGGCTTTCCGGCATCTGCAATGCTCGGAAGCTCGTAAGATTTTGTTTGCTTGAGCGAAGTTGCAACAAGAAGCCGATGCATGGTGGATCTCCACTCGTCCTGCTTTTGGAAGGTTTGCATGCAGGAGTTGTAACTTGGGAGTTATTCAAAGAGGCTTTTTGTATGAACTACTTTCCCGAGGCGGTGAAGGATGCAAAGGAAGCTGAGTTTATGATTCCGACTCAAGGAACTTTGTCCGTGTTGGAGTACCAACAGAAGTTCGAGGAGCTTCATTTCTTTGCTCCAGATTCTTTGAAGGAAGACCTCGCCAAAGCAAAGAAGTTCTTCAAAGGACTGCGCCCGCCATTAAAGCTTATCTCACAATCCAGCCTATAGTGAGCTATGCTCAAGTGGTGCAGAACTCCGAAGAAGTTGGAAGAAACAGAGAAGGAAAGTGCTCGTGTGCAGAAGCCTTGGCAGTCAAGGAATTCTGGTCCGGTGGATCGCAATGACCGTCGTTATGTGGAGACCTACACCCTACCCCACTCCTACCTTTCAGGCTAAGAGTGTAGGTCGAACACGGGTTTTCAGCAGCCCGGCCGCTTTAAACAAGATGGCGGAAACCGACCACCAGCAAATGCAAGTGCAAGTGCAAGTGCGAGTGCAAGGCCTTTTGTTCGTAAGTCCTCTGTTGCAGCCACCCCCGTTGGATCCAAAGAATCCTGTTTGCTTCTACCGCAAGCAAGCTGGTCATTTTGCTCGTGCCTGTCCCGGCGGCCCGCCCAAAGAGCCCGCCCCAGTGGTGAAGAGTGCTCCCGCTCCTCCCTCTCGGTAGAGTTTTCAGTATTTCCAAGACTGAGCAGGATCCAAGCCATGATGTGATTACAGGTACATTGTTAGTCGCTTCTATTTCTGCATTTGTCTTATTTGATACGGGTGCATCTCATTCGTTCATGTCATCTCGCATTCATCAAGAAGACTAACCTAATCCCCGAGAAGTTGTCTAGTTGTTTATTGATTAGTACACCTACTGGTCCTCGTTGTGAAACTAGATAAGGGGTTATCTAAATGTCCCGTGTTGATTGGTGAGAAGAACTTGGAAGCCAATTTTGTGATTCTTGACATGAAGGACTTCGATGTTATTTTGGGAATTGATTGGTTGACAGCCCATAAAGCCGTGTTCCTTTGTTCCTCAAAGAAGATTCAGGTCCATATATGTGGAAGTCCGGTCTTTGAATTTCAAGGTGAAAAGAGAAGGGTTTGTAAGAAGGTGCTGTCTCACCGATGATGCAAGTCTATGCCCTAGTGGATGATGCTTCATCCGAAGGCAAGGGTATAGTGGAGAAAAGAGTCGACGAAGTCGAGTTGTCTGCGACTTTGTTGATGTCTTCCCCGATGATCTATCGGGAGTGCCTCCGGACAGAGATGTCGAATTCTCTATTGATCTCGTCCCCGGTGCCGCTCCCGTATCTAAAGCTCCGTATAGGATGGCTCCTACCGAGTTGAAAGAGTTGCAAAATCAGTTGAATGAGCTCATTGATAGAGGTTTCGTACAGCCTAGTGTGTCACCTTGGGGAGCTCCGGTCTTGTTCGTCAAGAAGAAAGACGGTAGTATGCGCTTGTGCATCGACTACCGTGAGTTGAATAAGTTGACTATCAAGAATAGATATCCACTGCCTAATCGATGATCTCTTCGATCGCTGAAGGGTGCAGTTGTGTTCTCGAAGATTGACTTAAGGTCCGGATATCACCAATTGAAAGTGAAGTCTAGTGATATCTTCAAGACAGCTTTCCCAAACGCGGTATGGTCACTACGAGTTTAGAGTCATGCCTTTCGGATTGACCAATGCTCCTGCGGTGTTCATGGACCTCATGAACCGAGTATTTCATGATGTGCTTGATAAGTTTGTGATTGTTTTCATTGATGACATCTTGATCTATTCGAAGAGCGAAGAAGAGCATGCGAGTCATCTAAGTTTCACTTTGCAAAGGTTGCGGGAAAAGAAGTTGTTTGCTAAGTTTAGCAAGTGTGATTTCCGGCTTAAGAGAGTGGTTTTCCTTGGTCATGTAGTTTCAGCCGAAGGTATTCGTGTCGATCCCGAAAGGTCCAAGTCAGGCTGATTGGGAGAGACCGAAGTCGAGAACGGAAATAAGAAGTTTTCTTGGATTGGCGGGTTACTACCGAAGGTTTATTGAGAACTTTTCTCGGTTGGCTGCTCCTATGACTAAGTTGACCAGGAAAGAAGAGAAGTTTGTTTGGTCCGACCCCTGTGAGAAGAATTTCCAAGAGTTGAAGGATAGATTGACAAGTGCCCCGGTTTTGACTATACCCGATAGTTCCGGTGGTATGACAGTTTATACCGATGCGCCAAAGATTGGTTTGGGTTGTGTACTGATGCAACATGGCAAGGTCGTAGCCTATGCTTCTCGGCAATTGAAGGATTATGAGCGGAATTACCCCACTCACGATCTAGAACTTGCCGCCGTTGTCTTTGCTTTGAAGATTTGGAGACATTATCTTACGGGAGAAGATTGCCATTTTCACGGATCATAAGAGTTTGAAATACTTCTTTACCCAAAAGGAGTTGAACATGAGACAAAGGAGATGGTTGGAACTCGTCTCCGATTATGATTGTGATATTCAGGAGATCATCCTGGGAAAGCAAATGTTGTTGCCGATGCTCTTAGTAGGAAGAACCAGAAGAAGACTTTGGATTTAAATGCTTTGAGTTTACCATTGTGGTCTTCTATTGAGAGTTTTGGTTTGGAAATCGTCCCCGAGAATTCTCGATTTTATTCTTTCGCCATGACGGCAAGATCTGGTCTTAGAGATAAGATTGTTGCTCAGCAGAGTTCGATCATGAGTTTTTGACCAAAGTTGAGAAGATTTCTTCGAATCCCGAGTCGGATCCCGACTTTGGTATATCCATGGATGGTGCTTTGTTGTTTAGAGGAAGACCGTGTGTGCCTCGCAAACGATGAAGTTAAGAATGAAATATTGAAGGAAGCACACCAGTCGGTCTTTATCAGACACCCGGAAGCACCAAGATGTACAAGGACTTGAAGGAACATTTTTGGTGGATTGGTCTAAAGGCGGATGTTGACGATTTTGTTGCCAAGTGTGAGACTTGCCAACGTGTGAAAGCCGTCCGACAACCTCCATCCTGGATTACTTCAACCCCTTCCTATTCCTAGTTGGAAGTGGGAAGATATCTCCATGGACTTTGTGACTAGCTTGCCTCGGACAAGTAAAGGCAATGACACCGTGTGGGTGATTGTTGATAGGTTGACCAAATCAGCCCATTTCATTCCTATGAAGATCACTCATACTCCGGATAAGCTAGCCAGGCTTTATGTGGATAATGTGGTTCGTCCGCATGGTGTGCCTTTGAGTATTGTTTCGGATCGTGATCCTAGGTTCACCTCAAGGTTTTGGAACAGTTTGCAGAAGGCCTTGGGAACCCAATTGAACTTGAGTACAGCTCATCATCCACAATCGATGGACAATCCGAGCGGACAATTCAGACATTGGAAGACATGCTCAGATCTTGCGTGGTGGATATGGGTGGTAATTGGGATGAACACCTAGCTTTGGTTGAGTTTGCCTATAACAACAGCTTATCAAGCAACAATAGGCATGGCTCCATTCAAGGCTTTGTATGGTAGTACTTGTAGGACACCTTTGTACTGGATCGAGACAGTGAAAGAAAAGTCTTAGGTCCCGAGATGATTGAAGCTACAAGTGCTATGGTAGATATGATAAGAGAAAGGATTAAGTCTCGCCACCGAGACAGTAAATCTTATGCCGATAAGAGAAGGACCGATTTGGAATTTCAAGTTGGAGAGAAAGTTTTTCCGAAGGTCTCACCAATGAAGGGTGTGATGAGATTCAATGTTAAGGGTAAGCTTAGCCCTCGTTACATTGGACCTTTCGAGATTTTGGAAAAGGTTGGACCTGTTGCGTATCGATTAGCATTACCTCCGTCTCTTGCTGGTGTGCACAATGTGTTCCATATTTCGATGCTCCGAAAATACATAGAGAATCCGGAACACATTTTGCAGCAAGCACCCGAAGGACTTAGTGCTGATTTGACCTATGATGAAGAACCGGCCGAAATCCTGGATAGGAAGGACAAGCAGCTGCGGAATCGCGCCATTCCTTTGGTGAAGATTCGGTGGAAGAACCATACCCCTGAAGAAGCTTCTTGGGAGAAGGAAGAAGACATGAAGGAGAAGTTTCCTTACCTCTTTGGAAGCACAGTACGCTTTCAATTTCGGGGACGAAATTTCTTTAAGGGGGGGGAGAATGTGAAACCCAGCCCTAACCTTGACCCGGAAACCTTGTTATTTGTAGGTCCGATGACCCGAAGTAAAGTAAGAAGTCAGCTTTGGGCCATCCCAAGAGAGGACTTGGTGTCCGGCTTTGAATCCATGAAGGTTGATGATGAGGTTCTATTTATGGAAACAGAATCCCGATGAAGATCTAATTAGTTGATGGACTTGGAGTGCTCTCTATCTTGGTTTGAAGGCATTTCTACCTACTAGGTAAGTCACTTGACTTGTGTGCAAAACCCCTTTAGGTTTGGATTTGATCCGGGCCTTCAATTCCCTGTTTTGGCCTTGTCGTCCGCATTGGTCGACCGATTGGTCGATCGGGCCAGCCGACCAATCCACTCGACCAATGGGTGCTGTCTTTGGCAATTAGGTTGATTCTTGCTCTATTTAAGTCTAACCTCGAGTCCACTTCGTATTTGCTGCCTCCAAACCCTCTGGAACGAACCAAAGACCTCTGCAAGTCATCTCTCTTGCATCCTTGGAGTTTTCTTGGCGGATCTTCGTCGGAACTCTTCTTTTTGCATCAAAAGGTATGTCTACTCTCTCTTCTTCTCCTACATCTTTGTTTTTCTTTCCTTTTTGAGTTGAGACAGTAGAAGAGATGCTGCATCCTCTCGTTGCAAACATCTCTCGAACATGTTCTCATGATCATCCTAAGGATTTAAGGCTAGAACAATGATCTTAACCATGATCATTGCAAGCTTTTGAAGGATTCATGATCAAACCATGATTTAATCTCTCGTTAATTTCCTAATCTGAATTCCGATCTCTTTGGATCTTCTTTCATTGATCATGTTAGTGGTTAATGGTTGTGTTTTCTTTCTATGATCCATAATCCATAGAATTCTAGTTGTTCTCTTCTACCTTACTATGTGTTCTTCATGATGCATGATAGTACATATATGGTAGGTTTTATTTCCTTATTTAGATTTATGCTTCTAAGCCTTATTCTATGAAGACCTATGCATGTTTTCATGTTTTCATTACCGAAAGCAATGATCCATCCTCCTATTGTTCTTGTCCTTGTTTTCTATTTCAAAATTCATCAAGATCCATGTTTGATTTATTTATGGTAACTTTTTGTTTCCTAATTTGGATCTTGATACCTTGATTTGATTAGTGTTTTGAGGTCCCCTATATGCTAGAATACTACCGATGTAGTCTACCCCTTGATTAGTACCCTTTTGAACCACCAAATTCGGATTTCATATCTCAAAACTCTGATTTTCTAAGTTATCGTCTGCATTGGTCGACTGATTGGTCGACTGGACCACTCGACCAATCCACTCGACCAATGAGTACAAAGAACTCCAGAATTGGTCTGCTTTCGGATGCTTTGCTATATTTTCTGTTAGGGATCTTTCCTAATATGTTGTATATACTTGTTTAGGACCTTCTTCTCAAGTTTGCCAAGATCTTACTTGATTTCTTAGGATTCTTTGCGAGTTATAAAAGGTAAGGATGGTTATTTCCTTAATTACATAGATAGCATGAATCTAGTTTCTATATTTGAATATCATTAATATGTTTCCTAAATTAGATTCTTACAATGATATTCTACTGTTGCATAACTTTGATTACAGTAGCATTACTTATTCATATTGAATTGATTCATGTATGATTTACTTACCAATGTTATACAAATGATTGTAAATATTGATTTCTTTCCATATATGGAGTTACCATATATGTGATGATATGAATTGATGCATGTGTATGCTTACGTATGGTTTGGAAAGGAGAGGTGTCCTTTTGACATTTCTGTCCTTGGACTACTACGGGAATATTATGGGATGTTTCCCGGAGATGCCCTCTGGACACCTTCCTAAACTGTTGGATGACATATATAGGATTGTCTAGTAGTGTTTGGCTAGGATGTCCTGTTATGTCGACCCTAATCGGAGGGGTATTGAGACCGAACGACCCGTGGTAGCAATGGGGATTCATGGGCGCTCAAGACCGGTAACCAACCCGTGAGAGGACAGGAATCACATTGTGGGGGCCATTTATTGGTAGGGTTGCATATGGTTAGACTTGGGCTCACGGGCGCTTAAGACCGGTAACCAACCCGTGAAAGGACGTGAGAGCTTCCCGTTTACCATATGTGGATGATCGATAGGGTTGGTGAGTCCGTAGTCAGGGACTATGAGGACTCTAGTGTGAAGGATACCGGAAAGGATCGTCAGGGACGAGGAATGGAAGTATCTGGATCCGACTTGATGTAACCAAGTAGAAGACTTGCATTTGGCTAGGTATTACCCCCGACATGCGCCAAGCACTTATACCAAATGGTTGTGAGAGAGTGTGTTGACTTAACCCCCTCGCCAAGGTTTGTCCCGAGGGATGAAGGACCCATTACCAATCGGTCGCCCGAGATATCTTAAATGGTTGGAGGGAATCCAAGATATCTTAAATGGTTGAGGATGTGAGTGGACTTTCCTAAAGAAGTACGGTGCTATGACTTAAAGCATGTCTGCCAATAGAGACCAGCATACATAGAGTTAGAATCATTCATTCATTGTTTGTCTCATATCATATTGCATTTATGTTTGTTCTGGAATTCTGCCATTTATGTTATTATGGATTTTAATCGCTTTACCGAGTTTCTTTGAAACTCATTCCTTTATTGTACAATGTTGTTAGACTATCCTGCAGGTACGGAATACTATGACGGTCCCTATGAAGAAGCGCAAGGCGAAGAGGCATATCTCCGGGAAGGTGATTGCGGTTACCACAATTACTCCGAAGATTCCACGGGTGGTTATGCTCCGTACGATGCTTAGTCCGACCATTGAGTGGAAGCGTCCTTGTGCTATCTATGAGATCTACACCTACAAGGATGTCGTCTACAAAGTGGAGAATAATTTAGTTACCCAATGTACTTGCTACTGGGATTAGCTTTTATCTAGTTTATTCTTTCGAGCTACTTTTCCGCTGGATGTAAAGTGGGATTTTTGCTTCACTTTACTTATCTGTTTGACACTCTGATTATATCTATTATTCCGTTTCGTTTATGATTCATTCTTTCATTATTGGATCTATGATTTATCTTCCGCACTCTTGTTATGGTTGTTCATGATTATGTTATTGTTTATGTGGGAGGTTGATCACTCGATACCTGATCTTCGGGCTGTGGATCACACTCTCGGGTATGCCAGATAGGGTACCGGCTGGGAGGGCGTGAAACATTCCCCATTCCACAACCACAATCTAGGCATTCACATCATATCATGATTCCATACATCACATAATCAAGTCCAATTCACATTCATCAAACATAATCAATTCCAGTATGTAAAATCATAACATGGATAACCTACTGTAGTTACAAAACTGAAACAATATCGAAAATAACACTAAACAGTAGCTAAACTCATGCATTCAAGTCATAATATATCAAAGCATGTAAATATGCATATTGTGATTGAATGTACTCACCTTGTATCCGACACCGTAACCTGCAAGTAAGAGGTCAGTGAGCAAGTCCAAAATTCCTAAGAATTCCATTAAGCATTTGGAGGTCCCACTTGGGTTTTAAACCAATGCCTCTTGAAGGTCTCACTCTGGTTTTAAACTTAAGCCTTTTGATTCATCATCATCATTCAGGAACTGATATGTAGTGGTAGCCCCCAATCAAAAGATTTGTTGTTTGAAACTTGAAATTGCATTGAATGAGCAAAAGACTACATCAGAAACGAAAATGGTGAATCTCTAAGGATAGTACTTCTTCAAGTGCCTCGCGTTCTATGATCAGTCAAGTTCATGCCCATTGGCTATATTCTTTAGCTTGTATGCTCCCGAACCGAGCGGCTTGACTATCATGTATGGTCGTTCCCAAGAAGGATCTAGCTTCTTTTGGTTGCGAGGATCTGAAGCCTTCCTTAGAACTAAATCTCCAGATCGGTCTTGGCGATGCCTAACTCGAGAGTTATAGTGCGATGCTATTCTTCGCTGGTACTGCTGAGTTCGGGCAATTGCTTTTGTTCGGACTTCATCCAATAAAAAAACAACACCACCCCCCCCCCCCCCCTCTCTTTCTTTTTCCCCCCCACCCCCCCCCTATTTTTTCACCCCCCCCCCCCCCCCCGGGGTTTTTTTAAAACCCCCCCCCCACCCTAATCCGGAAACTCTGTTTATTGTAGGTCCAGTGACCCGAAGTAAGGCAAGAAGTCATCTTTGGGCCATTTCTGTTGAAGACTTGATGGCTGGATTGGAATCCATGAGTGTTGATGCTAGTGTTCCAACGGTGGAAACTGCAGCCGGATGAAGATTGGATTAGTTGATGGTCTTGGAGTGGTCTCTGTATTGATTCAAAGGCATTTCTAACTCCTAGGTATGTCACTCTAGAGGTGTGCAAAACCCCTTGATGTTTGGACTTGATCTGAGCCTTCAATTCCCTGTTTTGAAGTTGCTGTCTTGATTGGTCGACTCATTGGTCGATTGGATCAATCGACCAATTGATTCTGTTTTTGAAATTTGAATCCTGTCACTTCTATTTAAGTCTAATCTCAGGAATACTCCGCCTCATCTGCCTCCTAAGCCTCTCGGAACGAGTTAGAACCCTAATCTAACCCATTCCCTTGCATTCTTTGGTGATCTCTTTCAAAGACTTGAAGAATTCTTCATCTTTCTACGGCAAAGGTATGATCTCAACCACTCTCTCTTCTATCTTTGATTTTCTTTCTTTTATTCTGTTTTCATTGAGATCAGAAAGGTGATGAAGCATTCTTGTAATCATCAATTCTCTGATCTCACCATATTCTTTAAGACTCATGATCATCATCATGTTCTTAAACCCTACTTATTGAATTCTTGAAAACCTAACCCTAATTCTTTGAAACCCCAACCTGTGTGATTGTCTGGAAAACTTTTGGTAACCTCCCTTGTGAAGGAAAATCTTCTTGAGTAATATTGTGTTAACCAAAAATTTAATCATCTATACTTTCCTATTTTGATTTGTCTTTGTTCATTCAGATCTCACAATTATTTTCCGAGGGAACCAAAAAGGGTAAAACCCTAATTCTTGGGTAAGATCAAGAACCTCTAGTTTAATCATGGTAACCCAATTATTATGTTTCCTTTACTAGATCTGAATTCTTTCATATCCTAGTTCATTATCTTTAATCTTTCTATTTTTTTCCCTCCTAACCTATGATAACCCTAATCAGGTTGACCTCATGATTTCTAGGTTGTAACTTGAGAATTGTTTTGAGTTATGGTTTAATATCCTCTATACCCTAGAATACTACCATGATAATTCCCCTCTTAATTGTACCCTTTTGATCCATCGAATTCGGTTCTGGATTCTCAAAATTCGGATTCTTGCAGCCAGCCACTGTTTCGCATTGGTCGACTCATTGGTCGATGGTCCAGCAGACCAATCAATCGACCAATGAGTACAGCAACCTCAATCTTGGTCTGTTTCGATTGATTTATGAGCTTTTCCTTTATGCATCTTTCCTAACATGTTGTGTGCACTTGTTTAGGACTGTCTTCTCAGGTTTTGTCAAGATCATACTTGATTCTTTAAGATTCCATTCAAGTTAGAAGGTAAGGACAGTTAATTCCTTAACTACATAGATTGCTTGTTCTCTGGTTTCTACTTTATGAAACTATGAGATTACCTACTGTTATTGTATTTTAATTCTGATCTCCTACTGTGGGAACAGTAGCACTTAATTATATCATCTTTTCATTGTTTATGTTATATGAATTACTTATTACTGCTTAATCTGATGTTGCTTTTACATTCTCTTTTATATGATGAACTACTGGTTGTGTATGTCATGACTGATCTGAGAATGTGTTTGCTTAAGTTTGGTTTGGGATTGGGAAGTGTCCTTTTGGCACTTCTGTCCTTGGACATTATCGGAAATAGTATGGGATGTTTCCGGGGTTGCCCATCGACACTTTCCCGAATCAATGGTTGTCATACCTAGGGATGTCTAGCAGTGTTTGGCTAGGATATACCGCTGTTATATCAAACCCGATTCGGAAGGGTATTGAGACCGAACGACCCGTGGTAGCAATGGGGATTCACGGGCACTCAAGACCGGTGAGTTATATCCGTGAGAGGACGGGAATCACATTGTGGGGGCCATTTATTGGAGGGTTGCATATGGGTAGACTTGGGCTCATGGGCGCTTGAGACCGGTGAGTTATATCCGTGAGAGGACATGAGAGCTTCCCGTTTACCATATGTGGATAACCAATAGGGTTGATGAGTCCGGCGAGTAATATCCGTGACTTTAGTGTGAAGGATACCGGAAAGGATCCCGAGAGGGGAGGAATGGAAGTATCTGGAACTGACTTGATGTAACTAAGTAGATGACTTGCATTGGGCTAGGCTTTTCCCTGACATGCGCCGGTACTTATGCCAAATGGTTGTGAGAGAGTGTGTTGACTTAACCCCCTACCATGGTTTGTCCGAGAGGGATGCCCGGACCCACTACCAACAAGAGCCGTATGCGTGACCTACCCAAAGAAGTACGGTGCTATGACTTAAAGCATGTCTGCCATAGACCAGCATACATAGAGTTAGA
Source organism: Hakea prostrata (assembly GCF_041222555.1). Taxonomy (NCBI): domain Eukaryota; kingdom Viridiplantae; phylum Streptophyta; class Magnoliopsida; order Proteales; family Proteaceae; genus Hakea; species Hakea prostrata. The sequence continues at coordinate 29,020,330 of NC_142608.1, read as the reverse complement.
TGCATACATACATTACTTGTTTCATACTGCATTGCATCATGTTATGTTTTGCCACATGTTATCTATGATGTTATGGATTAACTACCTTTACCGAGTTTCTTTGAAACTCATTCCCGTTGTATATTTCTTTTTGTTAGATTATCCTGCAGTACAGAATACTATGACGAGCAAGACAAATGAGCACAAGCCGATGAAGCGTATTACACGCAAAGTGCTTGGCAACGATCAAGATTACTTTGATGATCCCCCGGCGGATCAAGTTGCGTACTACTTTTGAGAACGGCATAGAGTTAGAACGGATTCATTGGATTGATGAAGTCCATACTTATGAAGACGTTATCTATAAACTTGAAGACGCTTGATCTTAGTTTATTTATTAGTACATTTGTTTCAGTTGTAATCCCTTTTGACTTTTATACTACGTTCCGCTATTTTGGTAAAGTGAGTTTCCACCTCACTTCACTCCTTTTTGATATCATTGGATATCCGGTATCTTTCCGCACTCGATTATTCCCGATTGTTCATTTCTTGTTTTGAACCTTGTTTATAATATTAAACCTTGATTTATTTCTGTTCATGATTATGTTATTGCACATGTGGGAGGATGATTTCCTCGATACTTGATCTTCGGGGCTGTGGATCACACTCTCGGGTATGCCAGTTAGGGTACCGGCTGGGAGGATGTGACAGAATGGTATCAGAGCCCAAAGTTCAAGGAAATCCTAACCACGAAAGCAGTAACAGAACATTCCTGAGTCATAGATCTAGAAGTGACTCATCTACTCTTAGAAGTGAATAATAGAACACTTGGACTAGAAACTATTAATGAAGCATAACTGGATAATTCTGAATAATGCACAATAATTATACTTAAACAATTGTCACTTAATGCAATAAAAGAAAGCTGCATAATACACAATAATAAAGTGAAACAGGGAGAACTTCATTAACTTTAAGAAAAGTTTTACAACTACATCTGAAAAGCATAAATGAAAATCCTAGTACAAATCTATCTAGGTGATCTCCTCTGATCTCTGTAAGCTCGGAACTCCTCTGAAAGCTGAGTCACCTGATGCTCGATCCTATCCTATCGTGACTCCATCCTCTCATATAGCTGCTCCTGTCTGACCTCCATCTCTCTCCAGCATGGAAGTCATCGATCTCATCTGTGCACTGAGATCCGAAGTCTCTGGAACCACATGAGAAGGACCACCTGTCTCGAAGTGCGAGGAAGGGAAATCGTGATGCTCCGGCACCGTCTCGTGCATCTCAGCATCATCTCCGGCCTGATCATCATCACCGTCGGACCGATATCCTCTCCACCATCCTCTGACTCCTGCTCATCCTCTGTCTCATCATCCTCCTCACCCTCTAGACCAGGAGATCTCTCTGTCTGTGTCAGTCCCATCTGACGTATCATCCTAGTCCCTATGACATATCCTCATGGACCAGTGTCCACTGGTGTATCCTCGAAACTGACCCCGAAATGCCTGAAGATCAAAGTCAATAACCTCCCATAGCAAAGATTCCGCATGCTAGGCCGCAGAACCAAGTCCAACGATAACCTCGTCGTATGATGTAGGAAAGGTCAATCTCGAAGCCCATGTAAATCCGATAGATGACTATGGCCTCCATCACTGTGACCCTATGGTGATGTCCAGCCTTCGGCATGATGTTTCGGCCGACGATGCGACCGATAACTCGTGCAGCATCTGTCATCTGTCCACTGTTCCTCGGAGTGAAGCACCGGCGGTTGTCCCACGTTGTAGAGCATATCTCGCGCAGCTCATATGGCATCAAGTAGCTATCTATAGCTGCTCCCGCAGTATCCATACGCACCGATCTGGGTAGTGAGGGATCCGCAAGATCTCGGCTAACGATCTGGTGGAAAAGCGAATCTGAGTCTGAAGGACCCTGCTCCTGAGGACAAGTCTAAGTGGATGCCCTAGACCTCTAGCCTCCTCGGTGTAAGTAAGGTTACTGAAGAACAGCCTCACTAGCTCAGGGTATACAAGCAGATCATCTGTGAAGAGATGAGTCCACCGCAAGGTGTCGAGCCTCGCGTGTATCCTAAAGACCCGGAGCCGACGAAGGTGTAATAGACGTCCTAGCTCGATCTGGCAGTAGCTGAAGTAGGCCTCATACAGGAACTCGGCCTATGGAGTGTCGAAGCGATCTGGTCTCCGGACATGCTGTCTAGGCTCTGAAGGAACCTGACCTCTACCTCTCGAGTGCCCCTACTATGCGACCTCTACCTCGTCCGCGTACTCCTCTCGGCATAGTGAATATCTGTAGTAGAGACAAAGACATTGTTGGTTAAGTGCTATTTCAAGATTTAAGCCAAAAGGGTATTTTCGTAAAATTTTCGGAAAATTTCAAATTTGGGGGAAATTTGATTTGAAGATACTAGCATGTGCATAATACTTGGAATTGCATGTCTATGAAATTCATTTGATAAAATTCGATCGAAAGCTTGGCATAAAGCGAAAAATTCAGCAAGAAAGAATTTGGGGATTTTGCATTCTAGGTCAAAATTGATTTTTTGAAAAGTTGAAATTGGTTAAATCAAACTATATGGACATATCTACATTATCATTTGGAGCATGTAGCAATTGATTTCATGCGAAAACTCCAAGCGGTTTGTGAGAAATCAAATTTTTTCTAAAGATAACGATTTCGGTACGAAAACTTTGCGAGAAGTGCAAGAAGGTGTTAGAACTTGTTGTCTATTCATGGCATTGTGTTTAAAACCTAGGGAATATGTTTCTAAGTATTCCTAAACATGATTTCTAACAATGGATACAAGTAAACATGGATTTGATTGAAATGCAAGCATGAGAAGATGAAAGTAAAAGAGAAAATGATAGTCTTACCTTGTGTTTGATGAATGTGAGTTGTGGTGTTGTTGTTAAAACACTTGAATCACCCAAAGATGCTTGAAAGAACCTTAGAAGATGTTTCCCTAGAGCTCACTCACTTGTGGAAGAAGTTAGAATGAAGATTGAATGTGAAAATGAGGCTTATAATGCAAATTTTCGTATTCTGTGAGCATTGGTCGACTCATTGGTCGATTGGGTCAATCGACCAATCAACCGACCAATGGACCCAGTAGCTCCAATCTTGGTTGAAATGTTGGAAAATGTGATTTTTGTCCTATGAATTGTTGTTGGATGACTAAATGGATGTGTTTAAGCATGAATTAAATTTTCAAAATCATTTGGACATATTGATTTCATTGAAACTTCGAAATTTGGAATTTTGACGCTTCCGGTTCTTGCAGTGGTTTACTCCGAGAAGTGGGCGTGGTGAATCCAGTGGTCATGGAAGTGGTCGTAGTGAAATACCTGAAGGCGGTCATGATCAGCAGACTGATGACCAAGGTACCCAGGACATACCAGGTGCCCCGAATGTCGGAAGCTTTCATGATATTGCCAACATCATGGGCAATATGATGCAACAGCAAGCAGCTCAGTTTAATCAGATGTTGACAGGTGCATGACACTGCATAATGATACTCGTGCTGGTGTTAATGTGAATCCTCATGCCGCAATTCCAAATGTGAGTGGCCTTGCTGGAACTCCTCATACTCGCCTGATGGAGAGTTTTCTGAAGATGCAGGTGCCCAACTTTACTGGTGTTACCAAGGATCTCTTGTTCCCTAACAAGTGGATTCGTGAGTTGGAAAAGACTTTTCGTCATCTGCAATGCTCCGAAGCTCAAAAGATTTTGTTTGCTGAGCATAAGTTGCAGCATGAAGCCGATGCTTGGTGGACTTCCACTCGGCCTGTTTTGGAAGGTTTGCATGCAGGTGTTACAACTTGGGATTTATTCAAAGAGGCTTTTTGCATGAATTATTTCCCTGAGGCGGTAAAGGATGCGAAGGAAGCTGAGTTCATGGCTCTCGCACAAGGATCCTTGTCTATGTTAGAGTACCAACAGAAGTTTGAGGAACTTCATTTCTTTGCTCTGGATTCCCTAAAGCCTGATATTGCTAAGGCGAAGAAGTTCTTTAAAGGATTGTGCCCTGTCATTAAAGGCTATCTCACTGTCCAGCCTATAGAGAGCTATGCCCAAGTGGTGCAGAACTCGAAGAAGTTGGAAGAAAAAGGAGAATGCTCGCGTGCAAAGGCCTTGGCAGTCTAGAAACCCTGGTTTGGTGGATCGTAATGATCGGCGCTTTGTGAGACCTACACCCTATCCCACTCCTGCTTTTCAGCCTAGGAGTATAGGTCAAAGCCCTAGTCTCCGACAGCCTGGTCAGTTTCAGTATGGCGGGAATCGACCACCAGTGAATGCAAGTGCTAGGCCAGTGAATGCGAATCCTAAGCCTTTTGTTCAGAAGCCTCCTGTTGCAGTTGTCCCGGTAGGACCAAGCAATCCTATTTGCTTCTACTGTAAGCAGTCCGGTCATTTTGCTCGTGATTGTTTGAAGAAGCCTGTCCAAGCTGCCCCTGCCCTGGTGAAGAGTGCTCATGCTCCTCCCTCTCGTAGAGTGTTCAAGATCTCTAGTACCGAGCAAGATGGAAGCCATGATGTGATCACGGTACATTGTCGGTCGCTTCTTTTCCTGCATTTGTTTTATTTGATACGGGTGCATCTCATTCGTTCATATCATCTGCATTCATTAAGAAGACTGACCTAATCCCTGAGAAATTGTCTAGTTGTTTATTGATTAGTACACCTACTGGTCCTATTGTGAAACTAGATAAAGGATTAGTTAAATGTCCGGTGTTGGTTGGTAAGATAAACTTGGAAGCTAATTTGGTACTTCTTGATATGAAAGACTTCGATGTTATTTTGGGAATTGACTGGTTAACAGCCCACAAAGCTGTATTTCTTTGCTCCTCGAGAAAGATTCAATTCAATACTTGCGTAGGTTCAGTTTTTGAATTTCAAGGTGAGAAAAGACGGGTTGGTAAAAAGATATTGTCTCAGACCGATGCAAATCTACACCATAGTAGATGATGCTTCTTCCCAAGGCAAGAGAAAAGTGGAGAAAAGAGTTGACGAAGTCAAAGTTGTCTCGTGACTTTGTTGATGTCTTCCTCGATGATCTATCGGGAGTGCCTCCAGATAGGGATGTTGAGTTTTCTATTGATCTCGTCCCTGGTGCCGCTCCGATATCTAAGGCTCCGTATAGGATGGCTCCTACTGAGTTAAAAGAGTTGCAAAATCAGTTAAATGAGCTCATTGAAAGAGGTTTCATACAACCTAGTGTGTCACCTTGGGGAGCTCAGGTCTTGTTTGTCAAGAAGAAAGATGGTAGTATGCGTCTGTGCATTGACTACCATGAGTTGAATAAGTTGACTATCAAGAATAGATATCCGCTACCTCGGATTGACGATCTCTTTGATCAATTGAAGGGTGCAGCTGTGTTCTCAAAGATTGATTTAAGGTCTGGATATCACCAGTTGAAAGTGAAGTCAAGTGATGTCTTCAAGACAGCTTTCCGAACAAGGTACGGCCATTATGAGTTTAGAGTCATGCCTTTTGGTTTGACTAATGCTCCGCGCGTGTTCATGGACCTCATGAACCGAGTCTTCCATGATGTGCTCGATAAGTTTGTTATTGTCTTCATTGATGATATTCTGATCTATTCAAAAAGTGAAGAAGAGCATGAAAGGCATCTAGATTTCACTTTGCAAAGACTGCGAGAAAAGAAACTTTATGCTAAGTTTAGCAAGTGTGATTTCTGGCTAAAGAGTGTAGTATTCCTCGGCCATGTGGTTTCTGCTGAAGGTATTCGTGTTGATCCTGAGAAAGTTCAAGCAGTTGCTGATTGGGAAAGACCGAAGACTGTAACGGAAATAAGAAGTTTCCTTGGTCTGGAAGGTTACTACAGAAAGTTTATTGAGAACTTTTCTCGGTTAGCTGCCCCTATGACTAAGTTGACCCGGAAAGAAGAGAAGTTTGTTTGGTCTGACGCTTGTGAGAAGAATTTCCAAGAATTGAAGGATAGACTAACAAGTGCCCCGGTTTTGACTATACCTGATAATTCTGGTGGTATGACGGTCTATACTGATGCGTCGAAGATTGGTTTGGGTTGTGTACTGATGCAGCACGGTAAGGTTGTAGCCTATGCCTCTCGGCAATTGAAGGATTATGAGCGGAATTACCCCACTCATGATTTAGAGCTTGCCGCTGTTGTTTTTGCTTTGAAGATTTGGAGACATTACCTCTATGGTGAGAAAATTTCCATATTCACGGACCAAAAGAGTTTGAAATACTTCTTTACTCAGAAAGAGTTGAAAATGAGGCAAAGAAGATGGTTGGAACTAGTCTCTGATTATGATTGTGATATTCAAGATCACCCCTGGTAAGGCAAACGTTGTTGCTGATGCTCTTAGTAGGAAGATTCGAGAAGAAGGTTTTGGATTTGAATGCTTTGAGTCTACCCTTGTTGTCTTCTATTGAGAGTTTTGATTTGGAAGTTGTTCCCGAGAATTCTCTGCCGTTGTTCTTTCTGCTATGACGGCAAGGTCTGGTCTTAGAGATAAGATTGTTGTTTTGCAGAGTTTTGATCCGGAACTTAAGGACAAAGTTGAGAAGATTTCTTCAAATCCTGAGTCGTATCCCGACTTTGGTATATCCATGGATGGTGCTTTATTGTTTAGAGGTAGATTGTGTGTGCCAGCAAATGAAGATCTTAAGAAGGAAATATTGAAGGAAGCACACCAATCAATCTTTACAGTACAACCTGGAAGTAACAAGATGTACAAGGACTTGAAGGAACATTTTTGGTGGATTGGTTTGAAGGCCGATGTTGATGACTTTGTTGCCAAGTGTGAAACTTGCCAAAGATGTGAAAGCCATTCATCAACCTCCATCCGGATTGCTTCAGCCCCTTCCTGTTCCTAACTGGAAGTGGGAAGATATCTCCATGGATTTCGTGACTAGCTTGCCTAGGACAAGTAAAGGCAATGACACTGTGTGGGTGATTGTTGATAGGTTGACCAAATCAGCCCATTTTATTCCTATGAAGATCACTCATACTTTGGATAAGCTAGCTAGACTTTATGTGGATAATGTGGTTCGTCTACATGGTGTGCCGATGAGTATTGTGTTCGATCGTGATCCTAGGTTCACCTCAAGGTTTTGGAACAGTCTACAGAAAGCCTTGGGAACCCAATTGAACTTGAGTACAGCTCATCATCCACAGTCAGATGGACAGTCTGAGCGGACAATTCAAACTTTGGAAGACATGCTCAGATCTTGCGTGGTGGATATGGGTGGAAATTGGGATGAACACTTAGCTTTGGTTGAGTTTGCCTATAATAATAGTTATCAAGCAACGATAGGCATGGCTCCGTTTAAGGCTTTGTATGGTTGCACTTGTAGAACACCATTGTATTGGACTGAGACGGGTGAGAGAAAAGTCTTAGGTCCTGATTTGATTGAAGCTACGAGCGCAATGGTGGATATGATAAGAGAAAGGATTAAGTCCGCCCAGTCAAGACAGAAATCCTATGCTGACAAGAGAAGGACTGATCTGGAGTTTCAAGTTGGAGAGAAAGTTTTCTTGAAGGTTTCACCAATGAAGGGCGTGATGAGATTTAATATTAAAGGGAAGCTTAGCCCTCGTTTCATTGGACCTTTTGAAATTTTGGAAAAGGTTGGACCCGTTGCTTATCGATTGGCATTACCTCCGTCTATTGCTGCTGTGCATAATGTGTTCCACATTTCGATGCTCCGGAAATATGTTGAAAATCCGGAACATGTCTTACAGTAGGCACCTGAAGGGCTGAGTGCTGATCTTACCTATGATGAAGAGCCAGCTGAAATTTTGGATAAGAAGGTCAAGCAATTGCGGAATCGCACCATCCCTTTGGTAAAGATTTGTTGGAAGGACCATACCCCTGAAGAAGCCTCTTGGGAGAAAGAAGAAGATATGAAGGAGAAGTTTCCTCATCTCTATAGAAGCACAGGTACGCTTTCAATTTCGGGGACGAAATTTTTTTTAAGGGGGGGAGAATGTGAAACCCAGCCCTGACCATAATCCGGAAACTCTGTTTATTGTAGGTCCAGTGACCCGAAGTAAGGCAAGAAGTCATCTTTGGGCCATTTCTGTTGAAGACTTGATGGCTGGATTGGAATCCATGAGTGTTGATGCTAGTGTTCCAATGGTGGAAACTGCAGCCGGATGAAGATTGGATTAGTTGATGGTCTTGGAGTGGTCTCTGTATTGATTCAAAGGCATTTCTAACTCCTAGGTATGTCACTCTAGAGGTGTGCAAAACCCCTTGATGTTTGGACTTGATCCGAGCCTTCAATTCCCCATTTTGAAGTTGTCGTCTTGATTGGTCGACTCATTGGTCGATTGGATCAATCGACCAATCAATCGACCAATTGATTCTGTTTTTGAAATTTGAATCCTGTCACTTCTATTTAAGTCTAATCTCGGGATTACTCCGCCTCATCTGCCTCCTAAGCCTCTGGAACGAGTTAGAACCCTAATCTAACCCATTCCCTTGCATTCTTTGGTGATCTCTTTCAAAGACTTGAAGAATTCTTCATCTTTCTACGGCAAAGGTATGATCTCAACCACTCTCTCTTCTATCTCTGATTTTCTTTCTTTTATTATGTTTTCATTGAGATCGAAAGGTGATGAAGCATTCTTGTAATCATCAATTCTCCCGATCTCACCATATTCTTTAAGACTCATGATCATCATCATGTTCTTAAACCCTACTTATTGAATTCTTGAAAACCTAACCCTAATTCTTTGAAACCCCAACCTCGTGTGATTGTCCTGAAAACTTTTGGTAACCTCCCTTGTGAAGGAAAATCTTCTTGAGTAATATTGTGTTAACCAAAAATTTAATCATCTATACTTTCCTGTTTTGATTTGTCTTTGTTCATTCAGATCTCACAATTATTTTCCGAGGGAACCAAAAAGGGTAAAACCCTAATTCTTGGGTAAGATCAAGAACCTCTAGTTTAATCATGGTAACCCAATTATTATGTTTCCTTTACTAGATCTGAATTCTTTCATATCCTAGTTCATTATCTTTAATCTTTCTATTTTTTTCCCTCCTAACCTATGATAACCCTAATCAGGTTGACCTCATGATTTCTAGGTTGTAACTTGAGATTTGTTTTGAGTTATGGTTTAATATCCTCTATACCCTAGAATACTACCATGATAATTGCCCTCTTAATTGTACCCTTTTGAACCATCAAATTCGGTTCTGGATTCTCAAAATTCGGATTCTTGCAGGCCATCATGCGCATTGGTCGACTCATTGGTCGATCTGGTCCAGCAGACCAATCAATCGACCAATGAGTACAGCAACCTCAATCTTGGTCTGTTTCGATTGATTTATGATCTTTTCCTTTATGCATCTTTCCTAACATGTTGTGTGCACTTGTTTAGGACTGTCTTCTCAGGTTTTGTCAAGATCATACTTGATTCTTTAAGATTCCATTCAAGTTAGAAGGTAAGGACAGTTAATTCCTTAACTACATAGATTGCTTGTTCTCTGGTTTCTAATTTATGAAACTATGAGATTACCTAGTGTTATTGTATTTTAATTCTGATCTCCTACTGTGGGAACAGTAGCACATAATTATATCATCTTTTCATTGTTTATGTTATATGAATTACTTATTACTGCTTAATCTGATGTTGCTTTTACATTCTCTTTTATATGATGAACTACTGGTTGTGTATGTCATGACTGATCTGAGAATGTGTTTTCTTAAGTTTGGTTTGGGATTGGGAAGTGTCCTTTCGGCACTTCTATCCTCGGACATTATCGGAAATAGTATGGGATGTTTCCGGGGTTGCCCATCGACACTTTCCCGAATCAATGGTTGTCATACCTAGGGATGTCTAGCAGTGTTTGGCTAGGATATACCCCTGTTATATCAGACCCGATTCGGAAGGGTATTGAGACCGAACGATCCGTGGTAGCAATGGGGATTCACAGGCACTCATGACCGGTGAGTTATATCCGTGAGAGGACGAGAATCACATTGTGGGGGCCATTTATTGGAGGGTTGCATATGGCTAGACTTGGGCTCATGGGCGCTCGAGACCGGTGAGTTATATCCGTGAGAGGACATGAGAGCTTCCCGTTTACCATATGTGGATAACCAATAGGGTTGATGAGTTCGGTGAGTAATATCCGTGACTCTAGTGTGAAGGATACCAGAAAGGATCCCGAGAGGGGAGGAATGGAAGTATCTGGAACTAACTTGATGTAACTAAGTAGATGACTTGCATTGGGCTAGGCTTTTCCCTGACATGCGCCGGTACTTATGCCAAATGGTTGTGAGAGAGTGTGTTGACTTAACCCCCTACCATGGTTTGTCCGAGAGGGATGCCCGGACCCACTACCAACAGGAGCCGTATGCGTGACCTACCCAAAGAAGTAGGGTGCTATGACTTAAAGCATGTCTGCCATAGAGACCAGCATACATAGAGTTAGATGCATACATACATTACTTGTTTCATACTGCATTGCATCATGTTATGTTTTGCCACATGTTATCTATGATGTTATGGATTAACTACCTTACTGAGTTTCTTCGAAACTCATTCCTGTTGTATATTTCTTTTTGTTAGATTATCCTGCAGTCTAGGGAATACTATGACGAGCAAGACAAAGCAAGCAAGCTGATGAAGCGTATTACACACAAAGTGCTGGGCAACGATCAAGATTACTTTGATGATCCCCGGCGGATCAAGCTGCGTACTACTTTTGAGAACGGCATAGAGTTAGAACGGATTCATTGGATTGATGAAGTCCATACTTATGAAGACGTTATCTATAAACTTGAAGACGCTTGATCTTAGTTTATTTATTAGTACATTTGTTTCAGTTGTAATCCCTTTTGATTTTTATACTACGTTCCGCTATTTTGGTAAAGTGAGTTTCCGCCTCACTTCACTCCTTTTTGATATCATTAGATATCTGGTATCTTTCCGCACTCTGATTATTCTGATTGTTCATTTCTTGTTTTGAACCTTGTTTATAATATTAAACCTTGATTTATTTCTGTTCATGATTATGTTATTGCACATGTGGGAGGATGATTTCCTCGATACCTGATCTTCGAGGCTGTGGATCACACTCTCGGGTATGCCAGTTAAGGTACCGGCTGGGAGGATGTGACAGTAGTGCTTCATATCCATATGCCAGTTTGAATGGAGTTTCTCCCGTTGGGGTTCGAACAGTGGTTTAGTACGCCCAAAAAACATTTTGTAGCTCTTCGACCCACAAAGCTTTGTCCGACTCAAGTCTCTTCTTTATCTCGTCTAGCAACGTTCGGTTCGTGACTTCTACCTGGCCATTGCTCTGTGGGTACGCCACCGATGACATTCGGTGCTCGATCTAATAGGTGTTGCAGAATTGCTCAAACTGGGGATTTTCAAATTGTGTTCCGTGATCGGTAACAATGACTTTTGGCATTCCGAATCTATAAATTACAGATTCCAGAACGAACTTCTCCATCTTCTTCTCAGTGATTGTTGCCAGAGCGCTTGCCTCTACCCATTTTATGAAATAATCGATCGCCACAATAAGATATTCCCGTCAGCCAGATGCCTTGGTGAATTTTCCCATAATGTCAATTCCCCACATTGCAAATGGGATAGGATCTAGAATTGACGTTAGGGTTTCTGCAGGCCTTTTTTATACCGTTGCATGAATTTTACAATTGTTGCAGGCGCGAACATACTCCATTGCAGCTTCTTGTAACTTTGACCAGTATAGCCCAAGCCTGAGGATTTTGTGAGCTAGGGCCCGACTGCCCATGTGCGCCCCACAAATCCCTTCATGAACCTCCACCAAAGCGGTTCTTGATCCTTCGGGGCCTAAGCATCTAAGGAGTGGACCAGCATAAGATCTTCGGTACATCCTTTCGTTCTGCATAGTAAATCTTGACATTAGCACCCGAATCATCTGGGCCTCCTTCACGTCCTCTAGCAATTTGTCATCCTGAAGATACTCCACGATCGGGTCCATCCAGCAGCGCTTGACTTCGATATAGGATATCTCCTTTTCCTGGTTTGCTCGAAGGGCTAACTCCTCTATATAGACCGAAGGGCCGAGCGTCTTTTCCTTGGCGTTAGCCAATCTTGAGAGTTTGTCCGCCATTGTATTCTCCTTCCTTGGGATCTAACACACCTTCAGATCTTTGAATTCTTTTTGTAATGCCCGCACAATTTCTAGATACTTCTGCAATCGAAGCTCCTTAACGCCGTACTCTCCTTGCACCTGATTAACTATCAACTACGAATCACTGAAGATAGTGACATAAGCTATTGCCAAGGCCTTCGCCAAATGGAGTCCAGCTATCAAAGCTTCATATTCGGCATCATTGTTGCTTGCTTCAAATGTGAATCTCAATGCGTACTGAATGATAAAACCTACTGGACTCTTAAGTAGAATACCTGCTCCAGCCCCATGTTTATTGCTTGAACCGTCAACGTATACCTCCCACATGGTTGGAATACTTGGTTCGGTTCTTCTTCCATTAGAGTCGTGGTTTCCACGACAAAATCTGTAACGCCCTGAGCCTTGATTGTTGTATGAGACTTGAAATTCACTTGGAATTCACCAAGCTCAACCTATCATGCCACCATCCTTCTAGACAAATCAGGCTTATGAAGAACTTTTTTCAAAGGAAAATTTGTTAATACCTCTATCGGGTGTGCCTGGAAGTATGGTCGCAGTTTCCTGACCGCCATCATAAGTGTCACGTCCTCCCAGCCGGTACCCTATCTGGCATACCCGAGAGTGTGATCCACAGCCCGAAGATCAGGTATCAAGTAATCAACCTCCCACATAAACAATAACATAATCATGAACAATCATAATAAAAGTGCGGAAGATAAACCATAGATCCAATAAGGGAAGAATGAATCATAAATAATCAGGATACTAGATATAATCAGAGTGTCAAAAACAGATATGTAAGTGAGGCAAAAATCCCACTCTACAACCAGCGGAAAAGTAGCTCGAACAAAGAATAAACTAGACAAAATCTAATCCCAGTAGCAAGTACAATGGGTAACTAAATTGTTCTCCACTTTATAGACAACATCCTTATAAGTGTAAATCTCATAAATGGCACAAGGACGCTTCCACTCAATGGTCGGACTAAGCATCGTACGGAGCATAACCACTCGCGGAATCTTCAGTGTAATTGTTGTAACCGCAATCACCTTCCTGGAGATATGCCTCCTCGCCTTGCGCTTCTTCATAGGGACCGTCATAGTATTCAGTACCTGCAGGATAGTCTAACAAACATTGTACAATAAAGGAATGAGTTTCAAAGAAACTCGATAAAGGCGATTAAATCCATAATATCATAAATGGCGAGGATTTCCGTAACAAACATAAATGCGGTATGGTATGAGACAAGCAATGAATGAATGAATCTAACTCTATGTATGCTGGTCTCTATTGGCAGACATGCTTTAAGTCATAGCACCGTACTTCTTTAGGAAGGTCCGCTCACATCCTCAACCATTTAAGATATCTTGGATTCTCTCACGGATCATTTCACCGGTCTTGAGCAGCCGATTGGTAATGGGTCCTTCATCCCTCAGGACTAACCATGGCAGGGGGTTAAGTCAACACACTTTCTCACAACCATTTGGCATAAGTACCGGCGTATGTCAGGGTAAAACCTAGCCAAATGCAAGTCTTCTACTTAGTTACATCAAGTCGAGATCCAGATATCGTCCATTCCTCATCCCCGACGATCCTTTCCGGTATCCTTCACACTAGAGTCCTCATAGTCCCCGACTACGGACTCATCAACCCTATTGATCATCCACATATGGTAAACGGGAAGCTCTCACGTCCTCTCACGGGTTGGTTACCGGTCTTAAGCGCCCGTGAGCCCAAGTCTAACCATATGCAACCCTACCAATAAATGGCCCCCACAATGTGATTCCTGTCCTCTCACGGGTTGGTTACCGGTCTTGAGCGCCCATGAATCCCCATTGCTACCACGGGTCGTTCGGTCTCAATACCCCTCCGATTAGGGTCGACATAACAGGACATCCTAGCCAAACACTACTAGACAATCCTAGATATGTCATCCAACAGTTTAGGAAGGTGTCCAGGAGGGCATCTCCGGAAACATCCCATAATATTCCCGTAGTAGTCCAAGGACAGAAGTGTCAAAAGGACACCTCTCCTTTCCAAACCATACTTAAGCATACACATGCATCAATTCATATCATCACATATATGGTAACTTCATATATGGAAAGAAATCAATAATTACAATCAACTTGTATATAATTGGTAAGTAAATCATACATGAATCGATTTAAGCAATGCTACTGTAATCAAGGTTATGCAGCAGTAGTATATCGTTGTAAGAATCTAATTTAGGAAACATATCAATGATATTCAAATATAGAAACTAGATTCATGCTATCTATGTAATTAAGGAAATAACCATCCTTACCTTTTATAACTCGCAAAGGAATCCTAAGAAGTCAAGTAAGATCTTGGCAAACTTGAGAAGAAGGTCCTAAACAAGTATATACAACATATTAGGAAAGATCCCTAACAGAAAAGATACCAAAACATCCAACACAGACCAATTCCGGAGTTGCTTTGAACTCATTGGTCGAGTGGATTGGTCGATCTGTCCACCAATCGACCAATCAATCGCCAATGCGAAGAGGCCTAAAAAAAACAGAGTTTTAAGATATGAAATCTGAATTTGGTGGTTCAAAAGGGTACTAATCAAGGGGTAAACTACATCAGTAGTATTCTAACATATAGGGGACCTCAAAACACTAATCCAATCAAGCCATCAAGATCCAAATTAGGAAACAAAAAGTTACCATAATTAGATCAACCATGGATTTTGAAGAATTTGAAATAGAAATCAAAGACAAGAACAATAGGATGATGGATCATTGCTTCAGGTAAAGGTATCATGAAAACATACTTAGATCTTCAAGGAAATAGGCTTAAAAGCATAAATCTAAATAAGGAAACAAAACCTACCATATATGTAACTACCATGATTCATGAAGAACACATAGTATGGTAGAAGAGAACAACTAGAGATTGATAGATCATGGATCATGAAAAGAAAACATAGTAATTAACTACTCACATGATCAGAATAGAAGATCCAAGGAGATCAGAATTCAAATCAGAAGTTTAACAAGATTTGATCATGGTTTGATCATGATTCCTTCACAAAGCTTGCAATGATCATGGTTAAGATCATTGTTCTAGCCTCTAATCCTTAGGATGATCATGAGAACAAGTCCAGAGATGTTTGCAACAGAGAATGCAGCATCTCCTCTACTATCTCAACTCAAAAAGGAAAGAAAATAAGAGATAATGGAGAAGAAGAGAGTGTAGACATACCTTTTTGATGCAAAAGGAAGAGTCTCGACGAAGATCCGTCAAGAAAACACCAAGGATGCAAGGGAGATGACTTGCAGAGGTCTTTGGTTCGTTCCAAAGAGTTTGGAGGCAGCAAATACGAAGTGGACTCGAGATTGGACTTAAATAGAGCAAGAAAAACCTAATTGCCAAAGACAAGACTCATTGGTCGAGTGGATTGGTCGATTGGTCCAGTCGACCAATCAGTCGACCAATGCTGACAGCAAATCCAAAACAGGGAATTGAAGGCCCAGATCAAATCCAATCCTAAAGGGGTTTTGCACACATGCCAAGTGACTTACCTAATAGGTAGAAATGCCTTCAAACCAAGATAGAGAGCACTCCAAGTCCATCAACTAATCCGATCTTCATCAAGATTCAGTTTCCATAAATAGAACTTCATCATCAACTTTCATGGATTCAAAGCCAGACACCAAGTCCACCACTGGGATGGCCCAAAGCTGACTTCTTACTTTACTTCGGGTCATCGGACCTACAAATAACAAGGTTTCCGGGTCAAGGTTAGGGATGGGTTTTACAATAAGAGCCAAAGCCTACTTCTCTATCTGGGAATACCACGTTTCTGCATCAAGGAGCACGTGGCTAACATAATAAATAGGCCATCGCTTTCTTTCCTTCTCCTGAACGAGAACTGCACTTACAGCCAAGGGTGAAGTGGCCAAATAACCTTGCAAAGTTTCTCCTTTCTCCGGTCAGAACAATAAAGGTCGCTTACCGAGAGTTTCTTTCAAATTCTCGAATGCCTTTTGGCATTCGTCCGTCCATCGGGCTTCCTTGCTTCCCCTTAAATCCTTCAAAGCTTTGAAGAAAGGGAGGCACTTCTCTCCCGACTGGGAGATGAAGCGGTTCAGCGCAGCTACTCTTCCTGTTAAGCATTGCATGTCCCGAACGGACTTTGGGGGTTTCATGTTAATCAAAGCTTATATTTTGGCTGGATTAGCCTCTATACCTCTTTGAGATACCATGAAACCTAAGAACTTCCCCGAAGATACGTCGAACGCACACGTCTCCGGGTTCACCTTCATTTTTTATTTTCGTAGCACCAAAAATACCTCTGCATCTCACATCCACCCAGCCGGTACCCTATCTGGCATACCCAAGTGTGTGATCCACAGTCCACAAGATCCAGTAGTTAGTGAAATCATCCTCCCACATTCACAACAACATAATCAAGAACAAGACTAAATCAATGTTAACAATATTATTCAAATGAATCATAGATAAGTAACGAGATAATCATCAAAGTGCGGAAAAGATATCAATAGATATATAAATCAAAAGTAGAGTGAGGCAGAATCTCACTCCACGAGTACAGCGGAATCTCACTCCACGTATGATGAGAATTTTCTTTAACATTGTGAATGTTTTTCTTGAGATATTTAGAGATGATTTTTCGATTCACGGTTTTTCTTATTTGGAGTGCCTTCCCCATCATACATTGATATTGAAGATAAGACTAAAGCTTCCCATGATAAACACATCTTGACTAAAAGGTATACCCCTCATTTGTCTTCTTTGTTTAGCATACATGCATTGAGGACATTGCATTACTTAAGTGTGGGGGGGTATAGCTGCGTTGTAGATTTTAACTTTGACTTTTGGTTATTATACATATTCTTTCAATTGTTATGATGTGTGAAATGAGAGTGATTTTGGTACCCATCATGAACACATAAAAACCCTGTTGAGAGGAAGGTAACTTGTATATATGTTGAGATGAGACTTTCCTTAGAAAAATAAAAGGCCCTTACCTTAAGGCGTTGAACCATCTATGAGTTTTGTGGGTCCTTGTTTCTTTGGCTAGAAGTTGAGATCAATTTTGTGTATGGCATGACAAAAGAAGAAAAAGAAAGAAAAAAAAGAGTAGAAAGTAAAAGTTGAATTCCTTGGAACTAGACAGGGCACTCCGACTCAGGAATCGAGGTGACTTGATCGAAACTCTTAGGAAGGAGATTATTGAAAAGAACTCTCGCATCACTGTCTATGTGGGCATATGCAAAGCAAAGCTACAAAGTAACTTGGGTTTCTGGTGTTTGCTCCACCATGTTATTCAAGCCAACCGTAGTGGAGTAATGTAGAGTTCACTACTCAAAAGAAAAGAGAGAGATAAATACAAGTGTCATCAATGCCTTGGTAAAATTGTTTGGTCAAAAATACTTCAAAACCTTAGTACTTGGTCCCCTTACTTTATGAGTGGTTTTGCTTAAAGGAGAGGTGTACTTGAAAGATATAAGGTGAGTCTTTGATTGAGATATATGCTAAGTCTCAAGAATCAATATGGGGTAATAAAGTTCAAGTGTGGGGGATCTTAAATCAATGGTGAGAAAAATTGTCATAGCTATTGTTGCTGCACAATCTTGTTCGTCCCTTCAGCCGGTTGAACCTGCAAAGATGAGCTCGACCGTGGAGGTCGAGTTTTCACCTCCGACGATCTAGTTAGAAATCCGACTAAGGAAGGCAAGAGAGTAATGAACAATAATAATACGAATAGTGATAATTCTATTCAGCGTACCTTTCTCCTGTGCTCCTTTACCTTTTTATAGATTTTCCATGCACGAGTTCGAGTGAGACTCAAACCCTAATTAGGTTGTGATCTGACTCTTAGTCATTGAGTCCTACTCAAATTCGAGTAGTTGAGTCGTAGCTGAATACTATTACTTTGTCTAGAATCTTATCCAGACCTACCTTGTTATTCAGCCTTGGTATTTCTTCTACCGACCTTTGCTTGGTCGGTTTAGCTTGATCCGAGCTGGTCAAGTTCGGTTCAAACCGATCTGATTCTGATCTAGGTCGGTTTGGGCTTAAACCGGACTGGTTTTAAACTTACTTATTCTTTCCTCATCATAAGCCCCCCAATCTCTGTAGTCCGAACATTCTCTTGTTCGTGCTTTAGAGATTTTATTGGTCGAACATCTACGTATTTCCGACTAGCTTGACTTGTAGTCTTTTGGGAGGTGATTTGTGGGGTGTTATGGAGCTGACGTCACCTGACAAACTGCTGCGCCGTAATGACTGCGCACGACTTTTGGCATGTCCCTCTTTTTTGACACGTGGTCCCTTTAATAATGACCTTTTCTGTTTTCAAAAAATCTGAGAAACTCAACCGTTTTCATATCTAGGTCTTCAACGCTGGCTTAGAATCTTCGTGGATAGTCCTTGTATAAGATCGTTAGATCTAGATAGCCTTCAAACCATTAGATTCAGGACTTTTCATATTCTCCTTTTGCATCCATTAGATTTGAATGTTTTTAGGAAGTATGTAACTCTGTCCTTCCCTCTTCCATTTCACCTTTCACTGTGCTTGCGTTTGTGGAGAAGACGAAGGTTGCTGTATTTTTAGAACTTCATTTCAGACTTCACGAAGGCTCTGTTCGTTGATTCCTTTTGCAAGTGAGTTCCCTTTCCTTCCACAAATCTTTTTATGGTATTTGTTTTCTATTTTATGCTATATTTTGAGCGTATTTCCTTTTTCCTCTTCTCTGGTCTCTGCTTGTCGTTTTTTTGTTTTTATTTATGCCACTGTAACCATAGCTTAGTGATGGGTGTTAAAACAAAAGTTGTTAGACCTTCTAAGCCTTCTTCTAGTCGTTCATCTTCTGAGCAAGAAATTGTTCGACCAGGAGATGATGAAGCTTGTTCCTCTGGGTACAGTGATACTGAGAGTGGTACTTCTGTTGATCCGAGCTTATCTCCTGGTACCCGTCCGAACTTCCTTAGTGATGATGAGTTTAGGTCTTTAAGTATTCGAGCTCGGTTTAGCACCAATAGAACCAGATGGTTAAACAATCTTTCTCCCTCCGAGCTTGATTTTGAGAGAACCCGACCTAGGACTTCCAAACATGTGGATTTTGATCCTAGCAGTTCTGGTCCCAGCTTCTATCCTTCCGAGCTCACTGAGAGTGATCTGGAACTTGTCCGAGCTAGGTATGTTATCCCTGATAGTTTTGTGATCAGGGTCCCAGCTTCTCATGAACGTGCTCACTTGCCCCCTCTGGGTGAATACGCTATGTATCAGGATGCCTTTGTTAGTGGTTTTAGGCTTCCCGTACACCCAGTTTTTGTTGAAACTCTCAATCATTTCGGAATGTGCCCAGGAATGTTAGCGCCAAATAGTTGGCGTAACATAATCTGTTTTTGGGGCTTTTGTAAACAAAAGGAGGTCGGTGTGATTCCGACCTTAAACTTGTTCCTTCAGTTTTTTATGTATAAGAAACAGGAGCAAGAACGTTGGTTCTATCTTTCCAAACGAACTGCTCTGCAGTCTAGTTGGGAGGGCAACTTTGTTGGAACAGGAACTCTTCCCTCAAATACCAAGGGTTGGAGGTCTAGATATTTTTTTGTTCGCCCTCTTTCTCCTTCTGATTTTCCGACCTCCTGGCCAAAAAGTCCTAGGGAAAGTTCAAATACTCCTCCTCCCCTTTCATTATCCAAACAGGAAGCAAGGGATCGTATTCGGATGATTCCTACTAAAGATCGGAACTTGCTTGCTGTAAATGGATTTTGTCCGGAATACCCCACTATTCTTCATCATTGGGGTTTTTTGACCGGTAAGATGTGTGCTTTTGTTTTTTCGCTTTGAATCATCTTTATTTTGCTAAGTTAACTTACTCGGGAGGTGATGCAGTGTTGCTCGGTGAGGATGATTTGGCCGATGTTGTAGACTCCATGCTAGAGGTGGAAGCAAAACATCCGACCAAGCCAGACAAAGGGAAGGTTGATCGGGCTTCTCCATCTAAGGATAAGAAGTCTTTTGTCAAAGATAAATCTTCTCGTGTTCGGAAAGATTGCTCCTCTGACATTCCTCCCCGACCAACAAAGAAGGTGGCCAATAAAAAGGACTTGGAAAATGATCCTCA
Source organism: Hakea prostrata (assembly GCF_041222555.1). Classification (NCBI taxonomy): domain Eukaryota; kingdom Viridiplantae; phylum Streptophyta; class Magnoliopsida; order Proteales; family Proteaceae; genus Hakea; species Hakea prostrata. The sequence goes on along the minus strand of NC_142608.1, from coordinate 29,000,082 downwards.
CCCTTCCTTGGGTGAGGATGTTTCTGGTCAAGAGCTTCCTGCTCAGTTCAGGGCTTCAGGGTCTTCGGGCTCTGCCAATGTTCTCCGACCAGACTGGTCGCTGGATGGGAACTCTTCGGTGTTCAGGGGTGAGTCTCCCTCCATGTCCAGTGTTGCCAATGAATGGCTGGGTGGAGTCATTCTTCCTTCCGACTTTGAATATCTTCAAAGTTTTGGTCGTCTTCAAGCGCACAGTATTCCTGTGAGGTATAGATATTTTCTACTTGTATTGAAAGTTATTTTTCTATACAGTGTTTGTAAACTCTTTGTCTTTTTGTGTGTAGAATGGCTTGTGCATTGGTCCAATCCCTGGGTCAAAGCATTGACTCTGCTCGGCGGGACTTTTTTGATCTTCGGGATGCCACTCAGCGCAACAAAAGTTTGGAAGAGGAACTGACTGCTTTGAAGTCCAAGAACAGTGCCTTGATTGCTCGGGAGGCCGAGCTTCTCAGTGAAGTGGCTGCAGTGAAAGGTAAGAATGAAGCTGTGGAGCTTGAGAAAGCTGCTCTTCAGACATCCTTGGAGGAAACCCAAGGCTCCTTGGTCGGTAAGGAAGTTGAGATATCTAGTCTCCGAGCTAAGTTAGAAAGCTCCGACCACCAAGTTGCTAAGTTGATGAAGGTCATTGAGGAGAAAGCCCCCTGTGTTTTTGAGGATATCTCCCCCAAGCTTCGTGCTGAGGTGATAAAGAGGTGGGTTAAAACAGCAGGTTGCAGGAAATTTATGACCAAGGTGGCTACACCCGGTTATATATATGCTCGGCGTCATACCTATCAGGGTCTTATTGCAGCTTTTAAGGATTTGGATCTATCTAGTTTTCAGAACCTGATTGATCCTGGAATTTATGATGATCTCAAGATTCCCCGACCTGAGTGGTGTGTTGGCCGACCAAGGTTTCCCAAGCCTCAAGAAGTTGAAGTGACTGATTTTCTGGATAACTGGGATCCCTTGCCTGAGGCTGGTAGTTCGGGTACCTCATCTTCAGCAGCTCAAAAATCAAAAGAGAAACTTTAGAGTTTTTTAAGATTCTCTTTTTTTTTTTTTATGTATTGCCTTGAAATGTCTTTTGTTGATGTACTGCCCTCTTTTTGAGGCTTGATGTAACCTTTCTGTGTTCGAAATAGAAAGACCTTTTTAATCTATAACAGATGTTTACTCCTTTCTTTCGAACACCCAAGTTTAAATCTTTGTATGTCTAAGTTGCTTTTTGTGCCTAAGTGACTTAGGGCTTTTGGTGCCTAAGTGACTTAGGGCTTTTGATGCCTAAGTGACTTAGGGCTTTTGGTTTTCCGACCTTAGTAGGTTGGTGGCCTAAGAGACTTAGGGCTTTTGATGCCTAAGTGACTTAGGGCTTTTGGTTTTCCGACCTTAGTAGGTTGGTGGCCTAATAGACTTAGGGCTTTTGATGCCTAAGTGACTTAGGGCTTTTGGTTTTCCGACCTTAGTAGGTCGGTGGCCTAAGAGACTTAGGGCTTTTGATGCCTAAGTGACTTAGGGCTTTTGGTTTTCCGACCTTAGTAGGTCGGTGGCCTAAGAGACTTAGGGCTTTTGATGCCTAAGTGACTTAGGGCTTTTGGTTTTCCGACCTTAGTAGGTCGGTGGCCTAAGAGACTTAGGGCTTTTGATGCCTAAGTGACTTAGGGCTTTTGGTGCCTAAGTGACTAGGGCTTTTGGTGCCTAAGTGACTTAGGGCTTTTGGTGCCTAAGTGACTTAGGGCTTTTTGATGCCTAAGTGACTTAGGGCTTTTTGATGCCTAAGTGACTTAGGGCTTTTTGATGCCTAAGTGACTTAGGGCTTTTGGTTTTCCGACCTTAGTAGGTCGGTGGCCTAAGAGACTTAGGGCTTTTGATGCCTAAGTGACTTAGGGCTTTTGGTGCCTAAGTGACTTAGGGCTTTTGGTGCCTAAGTGACTTAGGGCTTTTGGTGCTTAAGTGACTTAGGGCTTTTTGTGCCTAAGTGACTTAGGGCTTTTGGTTTTCCGACCTTAGTAGGTCGGTTGATGAATTTCAGTTGTTTGTTAATACCCCCATGATCATCTTAGCTAAGTATTATAGCTTAAGCTGTAATGATATGTAGAAATTTCAAAAACTTTATTCAAATCAAAATGTCTGAATCACCAATTATAGTGAGTATCTAAACAATTTAAAGACGAAAATTCCAAAATTTGTTGAGGCTTTTATACTATTGATAGTATTTCCTCAAGTTGTTTGAATTCCAGGTCCGAGGGATGAGTTGGCCGGTCTCTGGATCATGCAGCTTGTATGCTCCTGGGGCAATTTGTTGTACTACGATGTACGGTCCTTCCCAGTTAGGAGCAAGCTTTCCTTGATTCGTAGGATCAGAGGCAGATGACTTGCGGAGGACCAGATCTCCAGGAAGATACTGTCGCATTTTGACCCTTGCATTGTAATGTGTTGCAATGCGTCTATGGTATTCCTCCAATCGATATTGTGCTTTATCCCTAATTTCCTCAATGAAGTCTATGTTGGCCCTCATTCCTTCGATGTTAGCTTCTTCATTGAATTCTTCTTCTCTAATAGATCCGACCTTAACCTCTACGGGAATCCGAGCTTCGACTCCATAAGCTAGTCGGAATGGAGATTCACCGGTGGTCGTCCTGGCAGTAGTTCGGTAAGACCACAGAACTTTAGGTAGCTCCTCTACCCATCTGCCTTTGGACTGGTCCAATCTTTTCTTTAATCCTTCCAACATTGATCTATTAGTTACTTCCACTTGACCATTGCTCTGTGGATATGCTACAGAAGACCAACGGTGCTCTATGCCTTGCTCTTTACAGAATCGTTCGAATTCAGCATTTTCGAACTGTTTACCGTGGTCGGTGACTATGATTTTTGGGATACCATACCGATACATGATATTATGCGTGACGAATTTTTTCATCTGATCGGTATTAATGGATGCCAGTGCTTCAGCCTCCACCCATTTAGTAAAGTAATCGACTGCCACCACCAAATATTCTCTGCTTTCTGTGGCCTTTGGTAGTTTTCCTACCAGGTCTATCCCCCATCTAGCGAATGGAATCGGAGAGAGAGTTGATGTTAGAGGCATTGCGGGAGCATGAGGTATGTTGGCGTGTGCCTGGCACTTGTCACATTTGCGAACGTGAGCCTTCGAATCTTGTTGTAGTGTGGGCCAATAGTATCCTTGCCTTATTACCTTGTCTGCTAATGCTCTGGCTCCTATATGACCTCCGCAGTTTCCTTCATGAATTTCTTTTAGGATGACAACTGCTTCTGGAGCCCCTACACATCGTAACAATGGTCGGGTGAGAGACTTTTTGTACAACTTGTCATTTCTAATAGTGTATCTAACTGCTCTCTGCTTTACAGTTCTAGCTTCTTTTGGATCTTTTGGTAGTAAATCACTTTCAAGATAATTGATTATTGGAGTCATCCAACCGTGCTCGGTCTGAATGTGCATCTGGTCGGTCAGATTGATGCTCGGGAACTGTAGCTCTTCCATATATACAACCGGGTCTGCTTCCATCTCATCCGTAGCCAACCTAGATAAGGCATATGCCTGTTCATTTTCTGCTCTAGGGACTTGTTGGATTTGGATGTTTTTGAAGAATTGTCTGTATTGGTTGACCATGGTCAGATATTTAGTCATCCTTTTTTCTTTTGCTTCATATAGCCCGTTCACTTGATTCACAATTAGTTGTGAATCGCTTCTGACTTCAATATTCTGAATGTCGAGGGCTTTTGCTATGCGGAGACCTGCTATCAGTGCTTCATATTCTGCTTCATTGTTTGAGGCTTTGAATTGGAAGCGTAGTGCATATCGTATTTGGAATCCTCCTGGGCTGATAAGGAGCAATCCCGCTCCACTCCCCTGCGCGTTGCTAGAACCATCTACTGAAAGTATCCATCTTTTGATGCTTTCGGAAGTGGCCTCTTCTTCTTGCTCATGCTTTGGTTCAGAAGTTTCAAGGATGAAATCAGCTAGGACTTGAGCTTTAATAGCTGGTCTTGGTCGGAACTCTATTTGATGCTCGCTTAGCTCAACTGCCCATGATACCAGTCTTCCGGCCAGGTCTGGTCGGTGCAGTATTTTCTTCAAGGGAAAATTTGTTAATACTGCAATAGGATGCGACTGAAAATATGGTCTCAGTTTTCTAGCTGCTATGACCAAGGCCAAGGCTTGCTTGTCCACTTCTGGATATCTCGTTTCGGCATCAAGGAGCACATGGCTCACATAGTAAACTGGGTTTTGCTGTTTTCCTTCCTCTTGTACGAGTACTGCACTAACAGCCAGAGGTGAAGTTGCCAAGTAGACGATCAGTTCCTTTCCTGTGGTCAGTCGAACGAGCAGGGGTGGAGTTGTTAGCTTCTCTTCCAGATGTTCGAAAGCTTGTTGACACTCCTCCCTCCATTCTAGTACTCCCTTTTTGGAAGTATTTTTTAAAGCTTGAAAGAAAGGTGAACATCTCTCTCCTGACCGGGCTATGAACCTGTTTAAGGCTGCTACCCGACCAGTGAGACTTTGTATTTCCTTGATGCTTTTTGGTGGTTTCATCTCTTGTATGGCTTTTATCTTCTCCGGATTAGCTTCTATTCCTCTTTGGGATACCATGAACCCCATAAATTTTCCTGAAGATGCTCCAAAAGCGCATTTTTCTGAGTTAAGCTTCATTTTGTATGCTCGGAGTACCTCAAAGACTTCTGCTAGGTCCTTCAGATGGTTGATTTGAGATGTGCTCTTTATCAGCATGTCATCAACGTATACCTCCATATTCCTTCCTATTTACTGTTCAAAAATTTTGTTGACCGCTCGCTGGTAAGTTGCCCCAGCATTTTTTAGACCAAAGGGCATTACTTTGTAATAATAACTATCCCAGTCTGTCATGAATGCTGTGTGTTTCTGGTCGTCTGGGTTCATCAAGATTTGGTTGTATCCTGAATAGGCGTCCATGAAACTGAGCATCTCGTGCCCGGCGGTTGCATCGATGAGCAAGTCTATCCTTGGTAGAGGATAACAATCCTTCGGACAGGCTTTGTTGAGGTCGGTATAGTCTGTGCACATTCTCCATTTTCCGGTGGCCTTTTTTACCATCACCACATTGGCCAACCAAGTTGGGTGGTCGATGGGTTTAATGAATCCGGACTGCTTTAGCTTCTGAGCCTCTGTTCGGATTGCCTCATGCTTTTCCAAAGAAAAATTTCTTCTTTTTTGTTTTATTGGAATTGCATGAGGGTCAATATTCAACCTGTGCTCGGCTACTTTTCTGTCGATTCCGGGCATGTCTTCGGCTGACCATGCAAAGACGTCAGTATTTTTCTGTAGAAAGCTGGTTAGACTATTTTTAAATCCTTCTTCTTGTTCTGCTCCGATCATAGTTCCCTGATCTTCCCTTGAATTCAGCATAATCTTTTCCAATTTTTCTACCGGTTCGGCTCTTTGCATGTTTTCTTCATCACGATCATCTCTGACTTCGACCGCCATGGTAGAGCTTGTTTTTACTCTCTTTCTCATGTAATTGGCGTAACTCTGCCTGCTTCCCTTTTGGTCGGCGGAACATTCTCCTATTCCCTTTTTTGTTGGGAATTTCATCTTCATGTGTAAGGATGATACTACCGCCTCCAGGGTACAAAGGGTTGGTCGTCCTAAAATCATATTATAAGCTGACAGATCTCGGACGACCATAAAATTTGTTTGGACGACCCTGTCTCTGGGGTGTTCACCAATACGAAGATCTAATCTGATGGTGCCCTCTGCTCGGGTTGAGGTTCCTGTGAAACCGTACAAGTGCGTCCCACAAGGGATCAACATTTTCTTGTCTAGCTGTAATTTTTGGAAAGCTTCTAAAGACAAGATATCTGCTGATGACCCAGTATCTACTAGGACTTTATGGACCTCTGTTCCGGCCAGAGTGACTTTGATGACAAGGGCATCGTCGTGGGGAGTGTTTACCCCCTGCTTATCTTTGGTTGAGAAGGTGATTGGTTCTGAAGTGATCTTCTCACCTGGTTTTTCAAGCTCGGCATTCCCCACATATCGTGCTTTTCTTTTGGCTTGTCTACTGGACTCCTCAGTTGGACCACCAAATACAGTAAATATTGGTGGTCGTTTTTGATTATCTCCTCCTTCTCGTGGTCGGGACTTGTTTTGGCGTCCTTCTCTGCTCGGAGATCTATGCCTCTTCCTACCCCCTTCTACTTGCTTTTGATCAGGCTGGGTAGGTTTGAGGTATTTTACGAGTCGCCCTTGATCGATGATTCTGTCAATTTCTTCTTTTAATTGTCGACAGTCATCTGTCCAGTGTCCATGATCTTTGTGGAAGTCGCAATATTTGCTTTTGTCCCGATTTCCTGGTTGAGAATGTAACTTTTCGGGTTGTTGGAGGATTCCTCGATCTTTAATCTGCATCAGAATTTCCGATCTCCTCATGGTCGGTAACCTTTCCTGTTCAGGTCGACCATCCCTGGTCGGGTTTATGGTCGACCTTCTGACAGGTTGGTACTTTTCTTTATATGTTCGTGTCTCCATGGTCGGATGCTCCTTCTTTCGAGATTCAATTGTTTCTGATATCTCAGCTTGCTTGTGGCATCGTTCACGGAGATTGTTATATGTTTCTGGCATGTCATTCAAAAGTCTTTCAAGTAGGCCTTCATGGCTGAGCCCTTGGTACAAGGCGTGAAAGGCTATCTTTTCATCCAGATTTTCAATCTGCATGGTCAGTTTATTGAATCTCTCAAGGAAATCTCTAATGGACTCCGTTCGCCCCTGTTTTACGGCAAACAAGGTATCTTCTCTCTTTTTGGTTTCTACTCCGCTTTGGAAACGCAATAAGAAAGTCCGACCTAGATGTTCAAAACTTTTTATTGTGCCCCGAGGCAGAGCTTGGTACCAATCTAAAGCAGCTCCGGTCAATGATGCTGGGAAACTACGGCACATGGCTGCTTCATTGTGTCTTTGAGTAGACATGACAGACTTATAATGGGTGATGTGGTGTTTAGGACACTTCGATCCATCGTACGCCTTGAAGGTCGGACATTTGAAACCTATTGGCATCTCCGCCTCCGAGACGCTTTTTATGAAAGGGTCCTCCTTTAAGACGGCGTATAACTCTTCCTTCCCGAGCTTTAACGCCTTTTTGACTGTTTCGTCAAGGTCGGCGATGCGCTTATTCATCTCGTCATCACGCTTCTTTGAACCATTATGATCTTTTTTGCCCTTTGAGGCCTTTGCTGGATCTGTACTGCTTCCTCGATCCTCGTCGTTGTCGAGTGGAGGATTATCCTCCTTCGAGGCTCGAGATTTCGCCAGCTCTTTTTGAGATTGTTGAGGGACCTGGTCGATCACTAGTGGTCGGTCACGCCTGCTCCCCTCGAGACTTTTTTGTTTCTTCTGAGAATCTGCTTCTAGAGAAATTATGTGTTGTATGGCCATCCTGATCAACTCGCCTAAGGATGAGATTTCTTTTCTCATCTCAACTTGTTCCTTTTGAACTTCGACAATTTGATGTGTTGTCGCATATGGATTTGCTGGTGTGTCTGGGAGAATTGGAGAATCTTGTTGAATCTGAAGTTCGGGAATTTTTTCCATCCCAACCTGGTCGACCTCCTTTTCTCCACCAGACAACTCTTCGATTACCAAACCTGATCTCGTCTTCATAATAGCCTTTTAATCAAGTTCCCACAGACGGCGCCAATTGTTGCTGCACAATCCTATTCGTCCTTTCAGCCGGTTGAACCTGCAAAGATGAGCTCGACCGTGGAGGTCGAGTTTTCACCTCCGACGATCTAGTTAGAAATCCGACTAAGGAAGGCAAGAGAGTAATGAACAATAATAATACGAATAGTGATAATTCTATTCAGCGTACCTTTCTCCTGTGCTCCTTTACCTTTTTATAGATTTTCCATGCACGAGTTCGAGTGAGACTCAAACCCTAATTAGGTTGTGATCTAACTCTTAGTCATTGAGTCCTACTCAAATTCGAGTAGTTGAGTCGTAGCTGAATACTATTACTTTGGCTAGAATCTTATCCAGACCTACCTTGTTATTCAGCCTTGGTATTTCTTCTACTGACCTTTGCTTGGTCGGTTTAGCTTGATCCGAGCTGGTCGAGTTCGGTTCAAACCGATCTGATTCTGATCTAGGTCGGTTTGGGCTTAAACCGGACTGGTTTTAAACTTACTTATTCTTTCCTTATCAGCTATTGATCTTGTATGAGTACTTACCAATTGTTAGAGTTGGAATTTGCAATGTTTTATTTTGAGCTAAAATTGGAATTTTGGATGTACATTCACTGCAAACATCCATGAGACAAAACTTGTCCTCTAGGGGTAACCTAGTGGTTTAAAGGCCTATTGCACATGCTAAGTGTAACCGTGATTCCTACGAAAGTGAGTTAGGATTTATTTTGTTGCACTAGTTTCTTACTTGCATTTGATTTTTCTTTAATTTTTGCTTGAGGACAAGCTTAGTCTAAGTGTGGGGGAATCTGATGAGCACATTTATGTGTGAAATCTTAGGGCATAAAGCATGCATTTTATACACTTAGAGTGGAGTTACCTTGGGTTTTATGTTGTTTTTGCAGATTTTAGGACTTTTCAAGATTTAAGCAAATATTTGGAGTTTTGGGCTTGAATCATGCTATTTTACACGTCAAGAAGTTCATTCAAATTCCCAAATGCGAAATGGGCCTGATCTGGAGCATGATGGGCTAGAGATGTGTGATTATGAGCCAACTCCGAAATATTGAAGAGATAAATAAGGCAAATCTGATCTACGGCTGAGATTTTAAATCAAATCCACAGAGATATTATTGAGAGAGTCCAAATGGAAAAGAGTCCTTGCATACCTCAATATTTTATTTCCTATCTTGGATTTAATTAAAAAAAAAAAAAAAAAAAAGAGGAAAAAGAATTATATTCAAAAAGAAAAAGAGGAAAAATCCCGTTTTTGAATGCCTCTGTCTAGTTTTGATCAAACCCTTCATCGAACGGTCATCCGATGTCCGATCATGCTGATTTTTGGAGGAGAACTTCAAGACTACTTAAACCTCAAATCCAACGGTGGAATTATGCATCTGATCTCTCTAAGTCAGCGCGATTACTACGTCAAAACCCAAATTGGCTGAGTCAGATAGAAACCCTGAGTTTTATTCAAATTCAGCCGTGCTTCATATCTCATGTAAACTCTATAAAAGGAGATCATATTCCATCAAAGGAGAACATGTTCTAGAGCTTAGTAGAAGCATTCTTTCTTCTCTCTTCAGTTTATTTAGATTTTCTCTAGTTTCTTTGCTTGCATTAGTGAGATTTAAATTTCTAGATTCAATGTTTTAAGTTTAATCTTTTTATGTAATGCAATTCAAGTTCAAGCTTCAAGTTCAAGTTTCAATTTTTTTTAGATTCGTTTTTCTCGGGTCTAGCAATTGCAGGTTTAGATCATTCTAGATCTAGATCTGGTTGTTAGGGTTGGTTGAGATTCGAATCGTTTGTTCAATTCGCAAGTAAGTAACTTTCTTTATTAATCTTCTCTCCTCCCTCCATTCCCGCTTCTATCTACCCCTCCATATTCTTAATTTAGGATTTACTTTCAGCATTATTTATTGTTCTCCCTTCCCCTGGATCCTGGATCAGAGATGCCTACAGTCGTGCCTCTCTTTGGTTAAGGCTTCCTTTTCCTTTAATTGCTTTGTTTATTGCTTTGTTATTTACTTTCTGCCTATTCATTCATCATCTCGGACCACATAACCGGAGCAAGCCTACAGTCGTGCCTCTGCTTCTGGTGACGGGTGGTGTTGCATCTGCATTTTAGCTATTTCCTTTTCCTTTTATTGCTTTGTTTATTTCTTTGTTTATTGCTTTATTATTGTTCGCATTTTTTTCCTGTCTTATATTTATGCATTGATTGTGTTTAATTTATTTTTCATTTCAATTCGATTGCATTAGACATATAGATTAGGATCGTTTAGTTTAGTTAATTAGTTAACAAAAAAATTGAATCATTCCACTCTCGCATTACTATTAAGAAGTTCAATTCTAAGTGGCATATCTCCCTGAGATCGACCCGTTAGCTACACGATACCGTGCGCTTGCGGTTACTTTTAAAATTCATAGACATAGTTTGAAAATCAAATGGGATTACAACTGATTCTAAAGACAAGAAAGAAAGATATAATCTAACTAAACTAGAGTCTTTTCTACTTTATAAAGGATGTCCTCATAAACATAGTGTCACATCCTCCCAGCCGGTACCCTATCTGGCATACTCGAGAGTGTGATCCACAGCCCGAAGATCAGGTATCGAGTAATCAACCTCCCACATAAACAATAACATAATCATGAACAATCATAATAAAAGTGCGGAAGATAAACCATAGATCCAATAAGGAAAGTATGAATCCTATATAAATCAGAGTACTAGATATAATCAGAGTGTCAAAAACAGATAAGTAAAGTGAGGCAAATCCCACTCTACAACAAGCGGAAAAGTAGCTCTAAAAGAGAATAAACTAGACAAAATCTAATCCCAGTAGCAAGTACAATGGGTAACTAAATTGTTCTCCACTTTATAGACAACATCCCTATAAGTGTAAATCTCATAAACAGCACAAGGACGCTTCCACTCAATGGTCGGACTAAGCATCGTACGGAGCATAACCACTCGCGGGATCTTCAGTGTAATTGTTGTAACCGCAATCACCTTCCTGGAGATATGCCTCTTCGCCTTGCGCTTCTTCATAGGGACCGTCATAATATTCAGTACCTACAGAATAGTCTAACAAACATTGTACAATAAAGGAATGAGTTTCAAAGAAACTCAGTAAGGCAGTTAAATCCATAATAACATAAATGGCAGGATTTCAGAACAAACATGAATGCAATATGATATGAGACAATCAATGAATGAATGAATCTAACTCTATGTATGCTGGTCTCTATTGGCAGACATGCTTTAAGTCATAGCACCGTACTTCTTTAGGAAGGTCTCAATCACTCATCATCAGTTGGTAATGGGTCCGGCATCCCTCGGGACATTCCATGGCTGGGGGTTAAGTCACCACTCTCTCACATCACCATTGGTCTAAGTACCGGCGCATGTCAGGGTAAAACCTAGCCAAATGCAAGTCTTCTACTTAGTTACATCAAGTCAGATCCAGATACGTCCATTCCTCGTCCCTGACGATCCTTTCCGGTATCCTTCACACTAGAGTCCTCATAGTCCCTGACTACGGACTCATCAACCCTATTGATCATCCACATATGGTAAACGGGAAGCTCTCACGTCCTCTCACGGGTTGGTTACCGGTCTTGAGCGCCCGTGAGCCCAAATCTAACCATATGCAACCCTACCAATAAATGGCCCCCACAATGTGATCCCTGTCCTCTCACGGGTTGGTTACCGGTCTTGAGCGCCCATGAATCCCCATTGCTACCACGGGTCGTTCGGTCTCAATACCCCTCCGATTAGGGTCTGACATAACAGGACATCCTAGCCAAACACTACTAGACAATCCTAGATATGTCATCCAACAGTTTAGGAAGGTGTTCATAGGGCATCTCCGGAAACATCCCATAATATTCCCGTAGTAGTCCAAGGACAGAAGTGTCAAAAGGACACCTCTCCTTTCCAAACCATACTTAAGCATACACATACATCAATTCATATCATCACATATATGGTAACTTCATATATGGAAAGAAATCAATAATTGCAATCACCTTGTATATAATTGGTAAGTAAATCATACATGAGTCAATTCAATATGCATAAGTAATGCTACTGTAATCAAAGTTATGCAACAGTAGTATATCATTGTAAGAATCTAATAAAGGAAACAAATCAATGATATTCAAATATAGAAACTAGATTCATGCTATCTATGTAATTAAGGAAATAACCATCCTTACCTTTTATAACTCGCAAAGGGATCCTAAGAAATCAAGTAAGATCTTGGCAAACTTGAGAAGAAGGTCCTAAACAAGTGCATACAACATATTAGGAAAGATCCCTAACAGAAAAGATATCAAAACATCCAACATAGACCAATTCTGGAGTTGCTGTACTCATTGGTCGAGTGGATTGGTCGACTGGTCCAGTCGACCAATGCAGGCAGTAGCCTAAAAAAACAGGGTTTTAAGATATGAAATCCGAATTTGGTGGTTCAAAAGGGTACTAATCAAGGGGTAAACTACATCAGTAGTATCCTAACATAAAGGGGACCTCAAAACACTAAACAAATCAAGCCATCAAGATCCAAATTAGGAAACAAAAAGTTACCATAATTAGATCAACCATGGATCTTGAAGAATTCAAGGTAGAAATCAAAGACAAGAACAATAGGAGGATGGATCATTGCTTCAGGTAAAGGTATCATGAAAAGCATACTTAGATCTTCAAGGAAATAGGCTTAAAAGCATAAATCTAAATAAGGAAACAAAACCTACCATATATGTAATTATCATGATTCATGAAGAACACATAGTATGGTAGAAGAAAACAACTAGAGATTGATAGATCATGGATCATGAAAAGAAAACACAGCAATTGACTACTAACATGATCAATATAGAAGATCCAAGGAGATCAGAATTCAAATCAGAAGTTAAACAGAGACTAGATCATGGTTTGATCATGATTCCTTCAAAAGCTTGCAATGATCATGGTTAAGATCATTGTTCTAGCCATTAATCCTTAGGATGATCATGAGAGACAAGTCCAGAGATGTTTGCAATAGAGAATGCAGCATCTCCTCTACTGTCTCAACTCAAAAAGGAAAGAAAATCAGAGATGGAGGAGAAGAAGAGAGTATAGACATACCTTTTGATGCAAAAGGAAGAGTTTCGACGAAGATCCGTCAAGAAAATCACCAAGGATGCAAGGGAGATGACTTGCAGAGGTCTTTGGTTCGTTCCAAGGAGTTTGGAGGCAGCAAATACGAAGTAGACTCGAGATTGGACTTAAATAGAGCAAGCAAGACCTAATTGCCAAAGACAGCACCCATTGGTCGAGTGGATTGGTCGACTGCTGACAGCAATTCCAAAACAGGGAATTGAAGACCCAGATCAAATCTAATCCTAAAGGGGTTTTGCACACATAACAAGTGACTTACCTAATAGGTAGAAATGTCTTCAAACCAAGATAGAGAGCACTCCAAGTCCATCAACTAATTCGATCTTCATCAAGATTCAGTTTCCATAAATAGAACTTCATCATCAACTCTCATGGATTCAAAGCCAGACACCAAGTCCTCCACTGGGATGGCCCAAAGCTGACTTCTTACTTTACTTCGGGTCACTGGACCTACAAATAACAAGGTTTCCAGGTCAAGGTTAGGGCTGGGTTTTACGCATAGACTTCATCGATGATGCTCATTCGCTCCCACTCCACAGTAGGGCTAATCCTGGTAATAAGAGAGACCACTCGAGGGATCCTCACAGTAATCTTCGTAATCGCCAACACTTTGCGTATGGTACGCTTCTTCATCTTGCGCTTCCTCATATTGCGCTTCATAGCCATCAAAACCTGTAGAATAGTCTAGCAAAAGATATTGTACAAAAGGAGTGAGTTTCAAAAGAAACTCAGCAAGGCAAGTTATTCCATAATAGCATAAATAACATAGTATCACAGACAAAGCAATAAGTGATATGATATGAGACAACAATGCATGTATGAGTCTAACTCTATGTATGCTGGTCTCTATAGGCAGACATGCTTTAAGTTATAGCACCATACTTCTTTGGGTAGGTCTCATCACACAACGCCGGTTGGTAGTGGGTCCTTCATCCATCTTGGACAATCCATGGTTAGGGGTTAAGTCACCTCTCTCTCACATCACCGTTTGGTCTAAGTATTGGCGCATGTCAAGGTAAAGCCTAGCCCAATGCAAGTCTTCTACTTAGTCATATCAACTCAGATCCAGATACGTCCATTCCTCGCCCCTGGCGATCCTTTCTGGTATCTTTCACACTAGAGTCAGCGTATCCTATGGCTACAACCAACTCGGACTACGGACTCATCAACCCTATAGGTCATCCACATATAGTAAACGGGAAGCTCTCATGTCTTCTCACGGGTTGGTTACCGGTCTTGAACGCCCATGAGCCCAAGTCTATCCATATGCAACTCTACCCACAAATGGTCCCCACAATGTGATTCATGTCCCCTCACGAATATAACTCACCGGTCTTGAGCACCCATGAATCCCCATTGCTACCACGGGTCGTTTGGTCTCAATACCCTTCCGATTCGGGTCTGATATAACAAGGGTATAACCTAGCCAAATACTGCTAGACAAGTCCTAGGTATGAAAACCAATAATCCGGGAAAGCGTCAAAGGGCAACATTGGAAATATCCCATACTACTCCCAATGAGGTCCAAGGACAGAAATGTCAAAAGGACATTCCCCAATCCCAAATCATACCTAAGCAATCACAATCATAATTCAGTCATATCATCCACGACAGATATCTCATCATATGAAAGAGTATAATAAGACAAGATTAAATAAATAAGAAAACATACATGAGTAAGTATTCATACATAATCAAGTACATAAAGTAAATAAGGAAATAAAATTCTAATGTACTTGCAGCATTCATATCATAATAGAAACTAACATAACAGTAGCAAATCTAAGTAGTTCCCAAATTAGAAACTAAATCTATGCAAATCTATGTTAATATGGTAACAACTTTCCTTACCTTAAATAGATTCGAAAGTATTCCGGACGGACAAGAGGATGAATCCAAAGTTAGCAAGTAAACCCTAGAATAGCATCACACAATCATTAGGAAGTAGTCCTAAAAGAATAAGCATGAATAGAAACAAATCGGATGAAGAAAACAGATTCTGCTATTGCGGGTTGATTGGCTCGGTTGAGTGCTCCAGTCGACCTAGGCAATCTGCCCAAGAGCAAATCCGAAAATAAAAATAGAATCTTGATCCGAAACCTATGCTACACAAACTGGAATGCGACAAAACTTGGAGGGATTGTCTAACACAGTAGTCTAAGACTAAAAAGCATAATTTAGACATCAAACCACCATTAAAACATTACTTACTAATTTAGAACCATAGTTTCTATTTTGGTAAAAATCATAGTTTTCATTGGAAACATGCTATGAATGAAAGAGATGAACTAGAGATGATTAGATCTCATTCTAGTACAAGAACACAGTAGATCAGAGGTATGAATAATCATAGAGAAGCATCTATAATGCTAGAATGAATCAAAATAGGAAATATTATCATAGTTTAAGAAGAAATCATAAGAATCATGTCAAGAATGAATGAGATGATCATAGTACAAGAGAATGAAAAGAGATTGTAAAGATATGACTACAAGGTTGCAGCATCTTCATCATAATCTCAGTTCAGAGATGAGAGTGATCATGGAAAGAATAAATCATTAACATAAAAGATAGATTACTAACCTTTAATTGAAGAACAAGAGAGAGAGTTTGCAAGATTACAAGATTAGGTCTTCTTCTTCACTCTTGGAGGCTTGGAGATGGTTTTCCTTCGTTCTCTAAGTGTTATGGAGGCTAGGGATACTAAAATCACGAAGTCATGGGGTATATATAGCAAGATTCTCAAAACAGAAGATTCTGTTCGAGTTCAGCAACTCGGGTCGATTGGTCGGGTAGCATTGCCCGGTCGACCCAAGCACTCGACCCAGGCTGACAGCAAAGCCAAAAATAGGGATTTGAGGGTCTTCCACTACTCGGAATCAAACGAAACTTTAAACACATATTCTATAACATACCTAGCATGGAAAAATGGCTTTAAATCATATCCCACCAAGCTCTAAGGTCATCAACTAATCTTCTATTCATCAAGGTGCAGTCTCTTCTCTATATCTTCACTGACTTCAAGTATGGGGCATCATCTTCAATCTCCATAGGTTCGGAGTCGAACACTATATCTTCTACCAATATGGCCCATAGTTGACTTTCACTTCTACTTCGGGTCTTCGGACCTACAATCAAAGAGTATCCGGGTTAAGATTAGGGCCGGGTTTCACACTGCAAGATCAGCAATGTGCCCTGATAGTGCTATGTTCTTGACCAACATATCATCTACATAAGCCTCCGTATTCTTCCCGATCAGGTTTTTGAAAATCTTGTTCATGCTCTCTTGATAGGTTGCTCCAGCGTTCTTTAAGCTGAATAGCATAACTTTGTAATAGAAACTTTCACGATCGGTCATGAAAGCGGTAAACTTTTCATCCTCCTGATTCATGAGAATCTGGTTGTACCCCGAATATGCATCCATGAAACTCAGAGTCTCATATCCTGCTGTAGCGTCTATCAACAGATCTATCCGACGCAAGGGATAGCAGTCTTTTGGGCAAGATTTGTTGAGGTCCGTGTAGTCAATACACATCCTCCACTTTCCATTGGCCTTCTTGACCATTACCACATTGGCCAACCAGGTTGGGCATTCAATAGGTTCAATGAACCCCGAATTCTTCAACTTCTTAACTTCACTTCTGATAGCCTCATGCTTTTCGATTGAAAAGTTTCTTCTTCTTTGGATCATTGGCTTGGCCTTCGGATCTATCCAAAGCTTGTGCTTTGCTACTTGCCGATCTATTCCAAGCATGTCTTCAGCAGACCATGCGAATACATCTTTGTTTTCCCGAAGGAAAATCTTTAATTCTGACTTGAACTCCTCCAGTTTTTCGATCCAATATGAGTCGTTCTCTTTTCATCCTCGGGATCTAGCTGGATTCGTTCCAATTTCTCCACTAGTTCAGGTCTTTGCATTTCTCCCTCATCCCGATCGTCACGTATCTCAATCGGTAATGCTGTGGCCTTCTTCGGGCCCTCCTTGTCCTTCAAATAAGCTACGTAACACTGTCGGGCGATTCTCTTATCAGAAGACACTTTACCAATTCCCTTATCAGTGAGGAACTTGATCTTCATGTGTTTTGTTGAGACCACCGCTCCTAGCTTTGTCAGGGTTGGCCTGCCGAGTATAACATCAAATGCCTGAAGCTCTCGAACCACCAAGAAATTCACCCGAACGATAGTTTCCTTGGGGAAGTTTCCAACTGAAAGATCAAGCTGAACTGATCCTTCAAAGACGGCCAATGACCGAGCAAATCCATACAAGTGTGTGGATGATGGCTCCATCAAATCCTCCTCGATCTTTAGTTTCTGATAAGCTCCGTAAGATAAAAGATCTGCGGAAGAGCCGGTATCGACCAACACTCTATGTACTTCCCGACGTCCAATCTCCACCTTGATGACTATTGTCACATCCTGCCCTAAATCCACCAAGGGGGTACCCTATCTGGATTACCCGGGGAGTGAATCACGGTCCCACCGATCAAGTTTAGGAACGATCATAGCCACTTAGCACAATAATATAATCAAAAGCAAGAACAATTCCTTGTATTCAAATAATTTAATAATAAAAGTCTAGAAGAGATCTCAGAAGGTTTCACAAATAATATCAGAGTGCGAAAATAATACAAATAGGACAAATAGTCAAAGTGTGAAAAGGAGGGGAAAACCCGTCCTATAATAATAGCGGAAGGTAGATCAACTAAAATTAAGGATTACAACCGGTTTCCAACATGACAAGGGAACAAACTAAACTACGGTCTCAACAAATTAACTAAAAGGTTAAAAAGAAAATGGGACGATATCCCAACACTAGCACACAAGTGCAAAGGCCGAACTGCTCCAGATAAGTCCCAATCTCGGACTACTAGTCTTCACCAATGTAGTCACCATAATCAGTAGTTTAAGAGTCATCAACTTAGTCTTCATAGTGTTGACCATCATAGTCAACAGTAGTAGTACCTACAAGAGAGTCTAACAAAATGTTGCAAAAATGAGTGAGTTCAAAAGAACTCAGCAAGGCAGGTTATTCCACGATAACATAGATACATGATACAAAACATAGCATGATGCAATATGATATGAAACACATGATGCAATTATGATTCTAACTCTATGTATGCTAGTCTCTATGGTAGACATGCTTTAAGTCATAGCACCATACTTCTTTGGGTTGTCAGTCACTCCCCCTCAATCATACAAGATATCTTGGGTCTGCCAGGGAAATTCGGTAAAGTCATCTCAAAAACCATGGTTGGGGATTTAGTCACCACTCTCTCACATCACCATTTGGTACAAGTACTGGCGCATGTCACAGTAAAGCCTAGCCCAATGCAAGTCATCTACTCAGTCATATCAACTCAGATCCAGATACGTCCATTCCTCGCCCCCGGCGATCCTTTCTGGTATCCTTCACACTAGAGTCAGCGTAATCCTGGATTACGGACTCATCAACCCTATTGGTCATCCACAAATAGTAAACGGGAAGCTCTCACGTCCTCTCACGGATTGGTTACCGGTCTTGAGCGCCCGTGAGCCCAAGTCTAGCTATTTGCAACCCTACCAATAAATGGCCCCTTTCGGGTATCCGTAGCATGGTTTATGTCCCCTACCGGATTGGTAATCAGCCTAGAGCGCCCATCAAACCATACACTACCACGGGTTGTTCGGTCTCAATGCCCTTCCAATTTGGGTCTGATACGACAGGGACATCCTAGCCATACATCTAGACAAGTCCTATGTATGTCATCCAATAATTCGGGAAAGCGTCGATGGGCATCTTCAGAGAACATCCCATACTATTCCCTCCGATGTCCAAGGACAGAAGTACCAGTAGGGCACTCCCCAATCCCAAATCATACCTATTCAATCACATTCTCAATTCCATCATATCATACACAAATGACATTTCATCATATAGAAAGATACATACCATAACATGATCAATTACATATGAATTTATTAAGAATACATAATCATGATAACAAAAGAATATGTAAACATGGCACTACTATATTTGAAGTAATTATAACAGTCATATACTGTAGGAAATACGATAAAGAAGGTAAATCTACTAAATCTCTAACATAGAAGCAAGAATCACATAATCTATGTAGTTATGGTAACAACCGTCCTTACCTTAAGTCGCAATGATGATAATCCAATAGTCACAAAGGAATGATCCAATAATAGTGTTAAGACCCTAAACAAACATAAATGAAAGGTTAGAAAAGAAATTGGGAAAATCGGAGGTCGAACAGGTCAAAACGGAGCAAGGTTGCTGTCAGTAGCAAGTTTGGTCGATGGTCTTGGTCGATGGCATCGACCAAAGAGGATCGACCAAAATTGTCTTCGGGGCTGCATAATGGGTTTTGGGGATTTTGGTCCGAAATGGGTCTTCCGAGGCTCAGATCAATCTGAAACTTGGAGGGATGATTCATAACAATGTAAGAACACTACCTAGCAAGTATTATCACAATCCAATGGTCCAAATGAAAACCCCCAAATTGAGGTCCTATGTTCTAAAGACAAGAATCCTAGCATTCATGAGAAATTGATGTAATTGAAAGGGAAGCTAGAGAATTAGTTGGGGAATAGGTTATGAATAGTAGCAGGAGACTATGTAGCAAGAATTAACATGATCCAATGGTCAAATTGAAAACTCCCAAATTGAGGTCCTAGGTTCAAACTTGCAAGAATCATGTTCTTCAATGGAATCAATTGCAATTGCAAGAGAACTTAGGAATTCATTAAGGGAAAGATGGGCAGTAGATTAGAGATACATACTAACATATAAGCAGACCTAATTGAAAGAGAAAATCAAATTAAGAGATGAATTCATGTTGTAAAGAAGAGAAAAATCAAAATAAGGGAAAGATGGGCAGTGGATTAGAGATATATACTAACATATAATCAGATCTAATTGAAAGAGAAAATCAAATTAAAAGATGAATTCATGTTGTAAAGAAGAGAAAAATCAAAATAAGAAAGCAAGAACATCATGTATGAGAATCATAGCATGGAAAGGGTGAAGAGAGGTTTAATCAAAGCAAAAGAGCTTGTAGAAGAGGTGGTTGCAAGGTTGCAGCACCTTCTTCACGAACTCAGTAGCAAGAACAAGATGAGGTAGAGGTAGATTAGAGAGAGAGTGAGAGATTACATACCTTGGAGAAGAGATTAGAGAAGAGAGACAATGATTCTTGTAGAAGATCATCACCCAAGCCAAGGAGGAGCCTAAGAGGAGCTTTCCCACGTTCTCAGATGTTGAAATGAGTGAAATATGGTTCTAGGTTCGAGTTTTCACTTAAATAGAGGAAGGAATATCCAAAATGCATCTTTTTCTCGAATCTGGGTAACTTTGGTCGATGGTCCTTGGTTGATGGCATCGACCAAAGTGCATCGACCAAAACAGGTAACAGGTTTCAGCAGAAAATCCAGAAATAGTTCAGCAACTTCGAACAGGGATTCGGAGGGCTATACGGGGTCAAATTGAGTGAGGTTTTCTCCTACAAGTCAATCAAGAAGTCTAGTTTCCAGAAATACCTTTGGATCAAGCATGGGAGTTCATTAGGTTCACCAAATAAGCTCACCTTCTTCGATGCGCAAGCAGGATTTGCCAGACATAGTTCAGCAACTTCGGACATGGATTCGGAGGGCTATATGGGGTCAAATTGAGTGGGGTTTTCTCCTACAAGTCCATCAAGAAATCTAGTTTCGGAAAATATAATCGGATTGGGCACAGGAGTTCATTTGATATTTCAAATAATTCACCCCTCTTTGGTGCGCAGATTCAAAACTAACACTGACAATGCTCTCAAGTGAGGGGCATCATCGTCAATGTCCATGGGCTTGGGTTCCGACACCAAATTATCAACCAAAAGGGTCTACAAGTCTCTTTTCCCCCACTTTGGGTCTTCAGACCTATACACATAACAGATTCCGGACTGGGCCATGGTTAGGCTAAGGCCAAATATTACAGGTCTACCCTAAAGGAAAGGTCTGGCATGACTTCTTAAGGCTTTCAAAGATAATAACACTGAAATGAAGGTCCAACTTTAAGGTATAATATCAAACACGTCTTTCTTCACCCAAAACAAATAGGGTGTCCTGGTTAGGTTTGGGCTGGATGTCACAACTATGGCGTCATCATGAGGTGTGCAAATACCTCTCCCATCCTCGTCATCGAAGGTGATCGAACTTTCACCATTCGGCCTTTTCCGCTTCTGCACCTCTCCAGCTCCAACGAACTTAGATTTGGCCTTCGGCTTGAAGAGTAACTCCGGTTCGGGTCCCTAAAAAATAGTTAGGATAGGAGATTGGCTAGCACCAACCACTTCCTTTCCCTTTTTCGACTTGGGAGGCTCGACCTATCACTCTTGGCTTCCCGAACGGTCCCTCTTCTCAACAGCTATTCTTGGCTCCGGTGGTCGTCCTTTAAAGAA
Organism: Hakea prostrata; assembly: GCF_041222555.1. NCBI lineage: Eukaryota > Viridiplantae > Streptophyta > Magnoliopsida > Proteales > Proteaceae > Hakea > Hakea prostrata. The sequence continues at coordinate 28,978,776 of NC_142608.1, read as the reverse complement.
ACTTGAGAGATGTCCTTGAGAGATCAATCTCTTAATGTCGGCCTTCAGTTGCCTGCAATCATTGGTGTAATGCCCGTAATCTTTATGAAAACGGCAATACCTCTCCATATTATGTTCTTCAGGCTTGGACACGCCCTTGGAAGGCCATTTCAAGATATCCTGTCTCTTGATGATATTCAGGATCTCTGACCGAGGAGTATTCACTGGTGTGTACTCGCCTTGATTGGGAGAACGTTGCCTCCACACGCAGGACAGGGCCTTTGGGCTAGATCATTATTAGGTTGCCTAGGCTTCTATCTTTTTTCAGGAGCCTTCTGTTCTTTGGTGGAAGCCTTTGTGCCCCCTTGACGTGCATCCAGAATCTCCGTCACTTCTGCTTGCTTTTGACACCTTTGCACCAATTCAACATAAGTGGTTGGCATGTCTTGAAGTAATAACTCCAAGAGTCTCCAGTTTGTGAGTCCAGTGAACAAAGCAGTTTCAGCTACATGTTCATCCAGGTTCTCAATCTCCATAGTAACTTTGTTGAATCTTTTCAGGTATTCCCGAATTGATTCATTCTTCCCTTGCTTGATAGTAAACAGGGTTTCCTCCGTCTTTTTTATTTGGATTCCACTCTGGAAACAACCAATAAATTTTCGCGCCAATTCCTCAAAATCGTCAATTCTTCCCGAAGGAAGATTTGAAAACCACTTCTGTGCCGCATCGGTCAAAGATGAACTGAACACCCTGCAAAGGATTTCGTCAGAATTACTAGCTACAACCATAGTTTGCTGGTAATAGCTGATATGAGCGACGGGATCTCCTGAACCATCGAACGAAGAGAAAGTTGGGAGCCAAAAATTGTGAGGAAACACAAATCAAACTGTTACCTCGACGAAAGGGATCTTCCTGATGACCGAATAGATGTCATCGACCATCTTCCCTCGGGAGAGCAATCCCAACCTTTGATTAATATCTGCAAGCTCCTGACCAATGTGGATTGAACGTTCGCCATCGGTTCGATAGCTCTCACGACTCGAAAGCTTTGAGGTCGGCGAGTGAGTGCGTACTCCTCTGCCCAACCTCGTTACTGACCCGGTTCGGCTTGATTGAGGTCGATCATACCGATCGTTCCTTCTAGGCAGCTCACCCGTTCTTCGTTCTCTACCTCGCTCTCGGGAATTCCCCCACAGGTTTGGACCATAATTCTGCCCACTTGCCGGTTGTCTATCTCCTTGTGGGGAATGCCCTCGCAGCGGTGGTATAAGCGTTTCCGCTTCTCCGGCACGCCTTCTGGCCTCCTGATGATCAGAAGCCTGTGGAGCCACCACCTGCCTGGCCAATGTACGAAGAGTCTGGTTCATCTCCAAAAACATTAGAGCTGCATTTGATCCAACTGATGTTGGAGAAGATTCGGAGGGTTTAATTGATCATTACCCCCTCATCCCCATCTTCTCGTACTTCATGAGCTCGACTTCCTTCAGGAATATCTTCTGGATTGTTCCCGCCAGGAAGTTGAAGGTCAGCATCTCGCTGAGCCGCCACAGCTGCTGCTGTTGACCTAATAACCATGATTTTCTGAAGCGTTTCCCACAGACGGCGCAAAATGATGCGTCTTGAATCTGCTCAGCCCTTAGATCACTTGAGAATGACATGCAAAACAATCGTCAGATGTGGCCCAACCGTGGGGGTCGAGAGTCCACCTCTGATGGCTAAGTCAGTTAATGAACTGATCACAAAGGCTCTGACTAGTTGCAGAGCTAAAGTATGAATACGATAACTGGGAATACGATTCAGATACCTTTTTCGTACATTGGTTATTTCTTATATAGAGTTTACCTTTTAATCCCGTTCGTTGAACTCGTACGTGCTTTCTTCTGGTGACCGTCAGATCTAGACGGTTAGACCCGTTAGTGGAGTAATGGATAACTTCCCTTGATTGCACGATCTTGATGCCATGGTCGTGGTAGTTATCCGAGTTGGCACGATCGTCCGCTCCCGTGAGTGTCGATAACCGTCTCTTTGACGAGTTATTCATCCTGAGAATCTCGGACTTGTGCTTGCTAGCTGATCGTGTTTGATTTCTTCCTGAACACGCCATCTTCGAACCCGGTTCACTCAAACCTAAATCGGTCGGTTAGTCCCTGACCGGGGTTGAGGGTTGAACCAAGGACAGATCCAGTTCAACGATATTTTTTCCGTATCAATATGTATTATAATAAATTGTCATACAAAAAAGAAGAAGGGATAATTACTATTGGCCCCCTATACTTTGATTTTATTACTATTGTATCCCCTGTACTTTTCAAAATTACTAATCCAACATTTAACTTTGTCTACAATTACTATTGCCCCCTTACCATTAAGTTCCGTTAGTTTACTGATGATGTGGCATCTTTATATTTTCTCAAAAATCCCAAAATACCCTTATACCTATCTCTTTATTTATTTACCCTTTTGTCAAGTTACAGTAGTACCCTTAATTAACTGTGGAGAAAAAAATAACTATAATGCATTTTATTCTAAAAAAAAACCACCAAATAAAGAAAGAATGATTGAATAAAACTCAAATAAAATCCGAAGAGGAAGGAAAATTGAATTCAACTCAAATTGGAAACTGAATATCACCTAATATATTTTCAAAATAAATGAATTTTAGTGAAGGTGGGAAACCAAATCGAATTTGGATTTTGCCCATTTTATTAATTCAAAAAAATTAAATTTAGGGTAAAATTGACATTTAATCGGGTTTTTATAAATGGGGTAGCATTGTCTTTTGATTTCTTAATTTTAATGAAGGGCAAATTAGACATTAAATATTCAAACTTAACGGCTACTTAACACCGTTATAAGGAAGGGGGGCAACAGTAATTTCGTAAAGAACATGATTTTATTAGTAATAAAATCAAACTATAGGGGGGCAACAGTAATTATCCAAAAAAAAAATTATATCAAGTAAATAAATTATAGGGTGGTAAACCGTAAACGTAATAGTTTCCGGTACCCTAATCACTTGATAGATGTTACAAAATATGGATACTTCAAACGGATCGGTTCTCGGGTTTGGGTTTCCTGGAAAATCAATAACCCGAAAAAATTTCTGAAAAATGAGCGGACGAGATGCTACTTCTACAGCCATAAATTAGTGATCTCGCCACTCACCTCATTTCACTTCTCTTCTCTTTTCATTTGCAGAGGTTTTCTCTCGTGTTGTCCGAAATGGCGGCGGCAACTTGTTTCTCAAACACATTGGCTTCTCCTTCTCCTTCTTCATCTAAACCCTTGAAGTCGGCTTCCGCCACCCCAAAGAACAGAGTAGGGTTTCTCTCGTCAGCTTCGAACACCTTAAAACCTCTCCTAGCTCGTGTTTCCACCGGCAAAAACTCCTCGTCAACCGGAGGATCTGCCTATGGAGCTCGTATGGTCTCCATGCCGGCGGTTAAGCCTTCTACGACTCTTGATTTTGAGACCTCTGTGTTTAAGAAGGAGAAGATCACGCTTTCTGGTCATGACGAGGTAAAAGCCCTTAACTTGTTTCCATTTCCATTGTTTACTCCAGCTTTTATTTGCCTTTGTTGGTCTGAATTTGTAATTCGATCGTTTATTTGCGTTTGTTGGTTTGGATTTGTCATTCGCGTTCTTTCCTTTTTGCAGTACATTGTCAGAGGTGGAAGGGATTTATTCCCTTTGCTGCCTGATGCATTCAACGGAATTAAGCAAATTGGTGTCATTGGATGGGGTTCTCAGGTGAATTATTGTTACTTAATTCCTACCCAACATGATTTGATTTTCCTTCTTTATCACTTTATGTGTACGATTGCGCGACTTTATTTAGTTGGGATATGGTTGTTGTTGTGTTGCACGACTCGTTGTTTTGATGGTTCTTTCAATAGATATTTTACTGCTTTCCTTCTTTTTTGTTATTGATTTTCTTATTTTGTCTCAACTCTGTTAGCAAGCTGCCTTATATGATGCTCATTATTTTACGGTAGGCTTGCTTTGTTATCTGATTGATGTGGAAGGTTGGATTTTTGTGCTCTCTGCTTTGATTTCCTCTGTTCCTCTATCTTCATTTTTAGTGTTTTTACTATGTTTTACTAGTGTATCTCAGCTGGAGATTATTCAATGCGATGTCGACATTTGTAAGCAATTAACGTCTCTTTACATTCTATCCAGGGGCCTGCTCAAGCTCAGAACTTGAGGGATTCCCTTGCGGCAGTAAACTCTAACATCGTGGTGAAGGTAACCTTCTCTGCATTCCAGTATTTTTATTTATGGAACTGTTCAGATGTTTCTAGCTGTTCAGGGTATTGTTTCTGTAGACCTGCCTTGGACTTCCTAAGCTTTTGACGTTGTGCTTTATTGCCTTGTCTTATACAGGTTGGACTGAGGAAAGGTTCCCGTTCTTTTGCTGAAGCTCGGGCTGCTGGATTTGCTGAAGAGAATGGAACACTAGGCGATATATGGGAAACTATTTCAGGCAGTGATCTTGTGTTACTTTTGATTTCTGACTCAGCACAGGTTGTGGCAGATTGTGCTTCACTGCTTATTCTTTTTTTTTTTTTGTGGGGCGGGGGGGGGGGGGTGTTCCTCATAAATTTCTATAACTTCTTCTAATTTAATTATTTCTTCATTGTGCCTATTCTAGCTTCCAGGTGAATCTTGCATTCTTTTGCCTTCAAAAATGTCAGTGGATACATTAAAACGCAAAAAGAAAGTCACCAGTTCTATGGTCAAGCTCCCCTGTCATGTCCAGTTTGCAGTATGATTTCACTGTCACGGTCAAGACAAAATCTTTTCCGTGATTCTTCTGTAGTTCGTGTCAATCTCAGCCATCCCAGGGTGGAGCCCAGGCTTCTCTGTCCCAGTTTTTAGTGTCTGTTTTTAAAACACCGATCACAGTATCCATTGTTGTGATGGAGGAACCGTTACAACTTAGGATTCTAAGTAGTAGATAACCTTAAACTTTAAGTCTGGAGACCTAATTCTAGTCTGCAAAACCATAATGCTATTGAAGCCTGTTGAAGATGTACCACTGTCGGTTTGGCTTCCAAATCGTGTGAACTCTCCAGTGTTCTCAGAGAAGGTGACTCTTGAATGAGTGCACTTGGAGATAGATTATTGTAGCTTGACCTCTCACGCACTCAATATTTCAGAGGAGCTGATTGGAAAGACCTTTCTTATCAGCATAATCCTCTTGAATGTGGTCAGGAAAATCATACATCATAGGGATCAAACTTTTTCAATGCTTTACAAGCATTTTAGGCTCCAAATTTGAATATTAGCTTTAAGCAACATTCCAACAACAGACACGGAAGTTTTCATATGCTTGCAACTACTTTATTGTAAGTTATCTCTGTATTTTTTTTCACTGATCCTGGTCAATTTCTGTAACTATTCTTGTTGCTGATGCTTCTAATTATTTATTTATTTATTATTATTATTTTTATTTCACTGCAACTAAGATGTATCTGTGATTCAGTGGTTATCACAGCTTATGTCTCATGGGATATTTGTTATTGACTTGATTTTCCACTGTTTTGATGTTGTTTCAGAGTTTATGTCTTGCAATCCCATTTTCGGTTTTAACTTTTGAGAAATTTTCAGCTTGCGGAGGTTCTAAGGTTTCATAATGGTTGTGCAGGCGGATAATTATGAGAAAATATTTTCCCACATGAAGCCAAACAGCATACTGGGGCTTTCCCATGGATTTCTTCTTGGACATCTGCAGTCACTTGGTAGTGATTTCCCTAAGAACATTAGTGTAGTTGCAGTATGCCCAAAAGGGATGGGACCTTCTGTTAGGAGACTTTATGTTCAGGGAAAAGAGATAAATGGTGCTGGGATCAATTCAAGTTTTGCCGTCCATCAGGTTTTCTTCTTCTTGAGCTTTGATTGTATTACTACCTGTTAGGTATTTTACTCAACCATTGTTTACCAAACCTGGTTTTGTTGTCTATTTAATGCTTGCTGCTGTGCAGGATGTTGATGGTAGGGCTACAGATGTTGCTTTAGGGTGGTCAGTTGCCCTTGGTTCTCCTTTTACTTTCGCTACTACTCTGGAACAAGAATATAAGAGCGATATTTTTGGGGAACGAGGTGAGATAATTGGTATCCTGTGTCCAGAGTTCATGGTTCACTCACTAAGCTATCCACCTTCTGACTGCCCATTTCATGTGTAGGCATTCTACTTGGTGCTGTTCATGGAATTGTTGAGGCATTGTTTAGAAGATACACTGAAAATGGAATGAGTGAAGAACTTGCGTACAACAGCACTGTTGAGTGCATTACAGGAATCATCTCAAAAACCATCTCAACCAAGGTTTTGTTTTGGCTTACCTTTAAGCTCCCTAACTCTTGTTTGCTCTCTCTTATTGCTTTTCCTGAGAATGTGTAATGAATGAAAAAAAATTTCCCTGTGTCATTTGACAGGGTATGCTGGCTGTTTACAACTCATTGTCAGAAGATGGTAAAAAGGAATTTGAGGCTGCTTACAGTGCTGCCTTTTATCCTTGTATGGAGATCCTATACGAATGCTACGAGGATGTAGCAAGCGGTAGCGAGATTCGAAGTGTTGTCTTGGCTGGCAGTAGATTTTACGTAAGTATCCTTCTTGCTTATAACAATTTGGTTGAAGGTTCAAATGTTGTATATGTGTAATTGAGTCTTTTGCCTATGTACTGAAAGGAAAAAAGGTCTTGTGTCTTACTCTATGTTGCCCTGAAGTACACCTATTCTTCGGTCGATTAAAATTTATCTTATACATCATCTAATCTAATGCCTCGTATATTAGATTGAAGTACTTGGTTGTTTCTGTTATTAATTTGCCTCACAGGAGAAGGAAGGTCTACCAGCATTCCCAATGGGCAAAATTGATCAAACACGAATGTGGAAAGTTGGTGAGCGAGTACGAGCTGCACGATCAAAAGGTGACTTGGGTCCTTTGCATCCTTTCACAGCTGGAGTGTATGTTGCTTTAATGATGGCTCAGGTATGAGGTCTTCCTTAATGTGTTCAAGTTGTTTGCTTAAGATGCTTATTATAGGTGCATGTATCAATGATGAAACATATTGCGGGCTCCTCCCCTCATGTTTTGACTGATAATATGGTTTAATTGCTGATCGGCCAGATTGAGATATTGAGGAAAAAGGGGCACTCATACTCAGAAATAATCAATGAAAGCCTTATTGAGGCTGTGGATTCCCTCAACCCTTTCATGCACGCAAGAGGTGTCTCGTTCATGGTCGATAACTGTTCCACAACTGCTCGATTGGGATCTAGGAAATGGGCTCCACGGTTTGATTACATCCTAACCCAGCAGACTTTGGTAGCAATAGACAAGGGTGCTCCCATCAACAGAGACCTCATTAGCAACTTCCTATCAGACCCGGTCCATGGAGCTGTCGATGTCTGTGCCCAGCTGAGGCCTTCTGTTGATATATCAGTGACAGCGGATGCAGATTTCGTCCGTCCGGAATTGCGCCAATCCAGTAATTAAACTCAAAAGATTTTTTGTAGCCGGTTTTTATTTTGATGGGAATAAAAAAATAGTTGTTTACTTTAGGGAACTTTAGCCTGCTTACTTGGTTTACCTAGTTGAGGTCTTCTTGTCATGTTCTTGTTTGGTGCAAACTGTGAACAAGGTTTTGTTTTTGGATGACTGGTGAAAGCATCCTTCTATAATGAAAGGGTCTTCTGAGATAAACCAGACACAGCTTGTTAAACATGCTTATGTCTGAGATCTAAGGTATTGGTGCATTCATTCATCCACCTGAGAACATCGGCTTGTTTTGAATCTTACTCGTTTATGAACCAAACAGTCGCGGTGATAAGATCCTCTACGGTGGTAGTTCTTGGTGACGCACCGAAATTGGTAAGTAACAGATGTAGGAAACACTGGTTTCCCTCTTGTTTTTCTTCTTTCTTGGCTGTGTGTTTTTAATGTCTTTTCCTTTTGGTCTTTGGTTTTGCTTAGGTAGGTTGGCTTTGCTGGGCTTGGCGCTCATCTCGTTCTCCCCTTCCCTTTCTTTTTTTCATTGGAGAACTTTTTATTCATCTGGGAAAAGAAACACATGTGGTAAACACAATGTTCCTTCTATGCTAAACATGGTTAGGTTCACCTAATTTGATTCTCTCCAAGCCAAACCCTAGTTCTTTTTTTATTTTTATTTTTGGTAATTTAGTCAAACCTAGTTGTGACTATGTTTTTACACGTAAATTTCAAGACGATATATGCCATAAATTTATATTGCATTGATAATATTGCCAAAATATACAAACAGTTCCATACAAATTAAGGACTTTATGCACTCGATTCTGAAGCAGAATTCCTAGGATAGAACACAAGACCTCGTTGCTTGTATGCTATATTCACTGTTGTTTCACCTCGAAGCTCAAGTATTCTGTTTTTTTTTTCACTGAAAGTTCATTTGTTTTAAAAGTGAAACCAAAGCTAACACTCGTTCCCGCAACCATAGTTGTGCTCAATACACCCAAATTCACAGGAATTTCAAAATTTAAATCTGTGTGCATACATAAGAGTGAAAAACGAAAGCAAAGGGCACCCAGAGGCATCTCAATCAAACTCACTCTTTAATCATAGCTGACCACCAAGGAGAATTTGCACCTGCTATTTCAAGCTTAATGAGCTTATGAACTCACTAAGAAGTGTGCTGCAGCGTTCGTCTCTTTGTAACAAAGTGAGATTTTCTGCTCTATTGCCTCACGGAAAGCCTCGAACCCTCTTCATCTTTGAAGAATACAACATGGGATACGTTGTTGTTGTACTGAAAAATTACCATTGCTGAATCACATTCAACCCAAGTGAAGTTCAGTTTACCAGCCGAATCCCAGCCATATAGTAGCGCTTCAAACTCAGCTTCGAAATTACCCATTGAAGAAAGATTTGTAATTTGATTATTTTTACATTGCAAAAAAAGAGTCACTAGTGGAATACTCTCTTGAGGCCAAGAGAGAAGTGGACCTAGATTTGTAGAGTCAAACCATTATAAAATATCGTGTTGTGGTTGTTTTAAATTTGCTCAACTTGTCTAGTTAGTTTTAATTTGCAATTATTGTGAGATTTGGACAGATCCACTAGTTGTAACTTGTTCACCTTCCTTTGGGTTACATTTACATTTATTGGTAAAACTCCATTATTTTCAATTCCATAATTGATGACAAGGGAAAGATCCTTACCTTGATTCGCTTTTCCAAATATGAAATATACGCAGCGGAAGTAAATCTGGATCCATGTTCTCGTTCCACCACCAAATCTCTACCGGGATGATTCCACAATCACAAGGAAATATAAGTATTTCCACAACCCAAATGCCGTGTGGAAAGAAGATGGAGAGAGAGATGGGAGCCGCCTACTTTTCTTGGAAAAACTTACGTAATGTAAACACACTCACTTATTCGGTGGTTACCAAAATATATAACCCTATTTTGTAACCGCCCTAATAGTGAGTTTCCAAATTTGCCCTTGGGCATTTAATTTATTAATTATATTAATAAATTCCAATAGCTCCCACTTGTGCAAGGACAAGTGTTAATGTGTCCCAGACACACATGTATATCCCAGATATACACATTCAATCTCTCTGATATGTATCCCGATGCCCTTGTGTCCCAGATATATATACCTCTATATATGTCCCTTATATATATATATATATATATATATATATATATATATATATATATATATATATATATTGATCTCTTCACTATGTATCCCAGATACATAGACCACCTGTGTCCCAGACACTAATATCCACAAGTCATATTGGCAAAATGGGTTGTGCGACCGGTGATATACCTGCACACATGAGCCCCAAACTAGAAACCTTCCCAGAAGGCCAGAATGGCACATCACTCAAAGAAACATATCAAATAAGCATTAGTATAACACAGTGTCATAGGTTTATTCAAACTCACCAGACTGAAGGTGTCTCGATCCCTCTGAGAGATCACCTTCTTGTCCTTAAAATGTTCACTACTGTAACACATACAGTTGGCGCCAGCAAACACTTTTAGGGGTCAATTGAATCAAACCTTTCCTTTCGCCCCAGACCATCACTACACTTAGGATTGACTTCTTTCCCAGTAGTGCCCCTTTAGGTCGAATCTATCATGACCATAGGTAACACCCCAAAGTAACCACATCAATCCTTCGTTTCATGATGTCGTCGAAAGTCACTAAGAACACTAATGGACCATAAGGTCTAAGACTCACACAATGAGAGGAGCAGGGATCCATCCTCTCATTTCCAATGATCACTAAGCACACATAGTATGATATATGTGCTATGGTGGAGCATTCTATATACAACAAAACGTATGTCCATCTCAACACCATACAGGTCTTAGTCTAGTCGCAACCTCTTGCGCCTAATCCTAGTTTCTTTATTGTCGCCACCCTAGCGCCACATAAAGTACTCGCACCTAGCTCCTATAGGCAACATGAGTAGTGGGAACATTCATGTCGATTCTCTTCACAATAGAGAAACTCATCTTGATTCCAAATCAAGACGACATCATGATTATGAACTGACCTACACAAAGTCATTCACAATCCGTTTCATCTCTGCTCGCCTCTAAGGCGTCAGAGGCGAATGCTCGTGTGAGTGAGCCATTCTCTTGCCTATTTACATATCTTGTTTTATGCTAGAAGAAACACAATCATACAGAAAGTGAATAAAAATAAATGTTAGAATGAACTCATATTACTCAATAATAAGAAAGTCTCAGTACAAAAATAAGTCACAATCTATGCAAGCCCAAGGATTTTACATGAGAAATAAAAACATCCTTGGCTATAGGTTTGGTAAGAGGGTCAGCTACCATCTGACTAGTAGATATGTGCTTAAGTACAACTTTCTTCCTTGATGTAATGTCTCTAACAAAGTGATATCTCAACTGTATATGTTTGGTCTTCCCATGATACTTGGGGTCCTTGACATAGCTAAGAGCTGCCGTACTATCACAGTTGACAAGGACAGCCTCTTTGGATGTCATCACAATCCCAGTATGTCGAAGGAATCTCCTCAAACAAACAACCTCTTGAACCACAGCTGAGCATGCCAAATACTCTGCTTCCATGGTCAAGAGGGATATACAAGCCTGCTTCTTGCTACACCACGAAATGGCCCCGCCATTCAGCAAGAAAGCATATCCAGAGGTTGATTTGTGCTCATCGATGTCTCCAGCCCAGTCGGCATCACTATAGCCAACTAACCGCAAATCCAATCCTTGGTAACACAACATGTAGTTACTCGTTCCTCTGAGATATCTCAATATCCTCTTGACTGCTTTCCAGTGCTCTATGCCTGGGTTTGATTGGTACCGACTAACCAAACCCACTGCATAACAAATATCCGGCCTAGTACACATCATAGCGTACATAGGGCTACCCACTGCACTGGAATATGGAACTCTTTCCATCTTGGTTTTCTCCTCTGGAGTCTTAGGACCCATATCAAGGCTCAAATGCAAACCCTTCTCCACTGGAGTATCAATTGGTTTGCAGTTGTGCATCTGGTATCTCATCAAGACATTGTCAATATAGGTTTCCTGAGATAAACCCAGTAATCTCTTTTGCCTATTTCTGACAATCTTGACGCCAAGCACATAGCTTGCTTCACCCATATCCTTCATATCAAATACGGAGGACAACCATTTCTTAATGGTTTCCAATAGCTGCTTGCTATTACTAGCCATAAGTATGTCATCTACGTACAGTGTTAGAATGACTTAATTACCATCAGATCTCTTGGTGTAAACACAGGGGTCTTCCTCAAGCATGGAAAACCCATTTTCCATCATAGCTTGGTGGAAGCGCACATTCCACTGTCTAGATGCTTGCTTTAAGCCATATATGGACTTCTTAAGCTTGCATACTCTGTGCTCAAGTCCATTAGCTTCAAAGCCTTGAGGTTGATCCATATAGATCTCTTCCTCAAGTTCTCCATTGAGAAAAGCAGTTTTTACATCCATCTGATAAAGCTCCAAGTCCAACTGAGCAACAATGGCTAGTATGAGGTGGATTGAGGCAAACCTAACCACAGGGGAAAAAGTTTCCTCATAATCAACGTGTAATATCCAGCCCTATTCTAACCTTGACCCTAACCCGGATCCACTGTTGTATTTAGGCCCGAAGACCCAAAGCAGTGGTAGAAGAGACTTATGGACCCTTTTGATTGATAATTATGATGCGGAGACCGAGCCCATGGACATTGACTATGATACCCCTTGCTTGAGTACATACATTGTCGGTGTTTAATAAAAGTCTGCGCATCGGAAAAGATTGATTTAGTTGAAGTACCTAATGACCTCCCGTGCAGAATCCGAAGGTATTCCCCGAAACTAGACTTCTTGATTGAATTATAGAAGAAAACCTCACTCAATTTGACCTTGTATAGCCTTTCAAAACCTTATGTGAAGTTGCTAATCTAAACCTGTTTTTCTGCTGAGAAATATTTTGGTCGATCCTCTTTGGTCGATGCCATCGACCAAAGTTTCCCAGTCAACCAAGTTAATGATTCTATGGAATATTCCCTAATCTATTTATACTAGCCTCATGTTTTGAGCCCTATTGCAATCATTTTCACTCCTGAGAACGTGGGGGGAGCTTCCCAAAGCAACTCCTAGGCATATGTGAAAGATACTCCACCAAAACTCATTGTTAATCATTGATTCTTGTCTCTATCTACAACTACAAGGTATGATTCATCATTCCACTCACTATTCTACCTTTTTCTATTCTTTTCTATTCTTCTCTTGCTGTTGAGACATTGAAGGTGGTGCTGCAACCTTGCAACCATCACTCCAAGTGTCCACTCATGCTTAACCTATGATTTCCTTAGCCATCTATTGATGCTATGCCCCCATCTCAAGCCTAGCATATGTATTCCTTGATTTTCCTCTTAACATCATGCCATTTTGTACAAAATTGAGTTGTATGGTATGCTATGTTCATGTTTATCACTATCATATGATTCCAATCAAATTTCTATAAGTTCCCCTAACTATTGCATGCTATTTCTATGTCAATGCAATCGATTCCAATTCATGCCATGATGCTTGCACTTGAACTTGATAGCTCAATTTGGGGCTTTCTATTTAGACCATTGGATTATGTTAGTTTCTTGATTTCTAGTGTCCTCATACTATTCTTAAGCATTCCTCCAAGTTCCAGATTGATCCGAACCCCGGAAAACCAATTTCGGATGAAAACCCCCAAAATCCACTATTCTGTCCCGAAGAAGTTTTGGTCGATCCTCTTTGGTCGATGCCATCGACCAAAGACCATCGACCAAAGTTGTTGCTGACAGCAACCTTAGCCAGTTTTGACCCGATTAACATCCGATCTTCCCGATTTCTTCTCTAACTTATTATTGATGTTTGTTTAGGGTCTTAACAATTCTTTTGGACCATTTCTTGGTATTCTCAATTCATCATCAACTCAACCTAAGGTAAGGATGGTTATCTCCATAAACTTATAGGCCATCAACTTATGAATTGTGCTTATGCTTAAGGAATAGAATCTCTTGATTGCTTTTAATTATTATAAGACTGTTATACATGTGTTAGGACAGTAGTATCGAAATTCATATACTCTTGTCATGTTAAATTATTATTCTTGATTATTTATGTCTATGATGATTCATTTCAATATCATGATTTAACTTTTATTATGAAGATGTATTGGATGCATGAGAAATGATGAACTTGAATATGTGATTGCCTACGTATAACTTGGGATTGGGGAGTGTCCTATTGACACTTCTATCCTTGGGCATCAGAGGGAATAGTATGGGATGTTCTCCGAAGGTGCCTATCGATACTTTCCCGAGTTATTGGATGACATACATAGGATTGTTTAGTTGGGTGGCTAGGATTGTCCTTGTCGTGTCAGACCCGAATCGAAAGGGCATTGAGACCGAACAACCCGTGGTAGTGTATGGTTTGATGGGCGCTCTAGGCCGGTAACCAATCCGGTAGGGGACATAAACCATGCTACGGATACCCGAAAGGGGCCATTTATTGGTAGGGTTGCAAATAGCTAGACTTGGGCTCACGGGCGCTCAAGACCGGTAACCAATCCGTGAGAGGATGTGAGAGCTTCCCGTTTGCTATTTGTGGATGACCAATAGGGTTGATGAGTCCGTAATTCAGGATTACGCTGACTCTAGTGTGAAGGATACCGGAAAGGATCGCCAGGGGCGAGGAATGGACGTATCTGGATTTGACTTGATACGACTAAGTAGATGACTTGCATTGGGCTAGGCTTTATTGTGACATGCGTCAGTACTTATACCAAACGGTGATGTGAGAGAGCGGTGACCGATTCCCCTACCATGGTTTTTGAGATGACTTTACCCAATTACCACAGCATTCCCAAGATATGGAACAGGTTGAGGGAGAGTGACTGACAACCCAAAGAAGTATGGTGCTACGACTTAAAGCATGTCTACCATAGAGACTAGCATTCATAGAGTTAGAATCATATTTGCATCATATGTTTCATATCATATTGCATCATGTTATGTTTTGTATATGTATGATTTTAATTATGGAATAACTACCTTGCTGAGTTCTTCAAACTCATTCCTTTTTGTACAAATGTTTTTAGATTATCCTACAGGTACCGAAGATTATGATGGCACCTCCTTCGAGACAGACTTTGATCCTGCATACTACCCTCCGGGTGGTATCTTCGGTGAAGATCAGAGTGTTGGTGCCGAGGAGGATTACTATTCGCACCAGGGTTAGCCCCACGATAGTGCGGGAGTGGCAGAGCTGGGCTTTCTTCATCCACACCATTGAGGAGACCATCATTAGGATAGAAGAAACCCTAGTCTAGTGCCCCATTTCCCTGGTTTATTTATGGAACATTTTGGACATGTAATTAACTTGTTTGGGATTATCTTTGATACTTGGAGTTGTAACTAACTTAATTATACTTCTTTTTCGCTCCTCTGAGAGGGTGATTATCACACATTCTCTCATCTTTATGATCATAGTTATACTTTGACATTATCTGTTTTTCCGCACTCGATTTATTGAATCTTATCTTATTCATGATATTTAGTATTAGTTGTTTTTACCTTGATTATTATTGTTTGTGATTGTGTTATCGTGTATGTGGGAGGCATGGTCCCTCGATTCTTGATCCTTGGACTGTGGATCACATTCCCGGGTATGCCAAATAGGGTACCGGCTGGGTGGATGTGACACAATGCCCTCTCGTTGGGTGTAGCCCTTAGCCACTAAACAAGCCTTGAATCTCTCAATAGATCCATCCGCCTTTCTCTTGATCTTGAGAACCCACTTGTTCCCAATTGCCTTTTGGCCCGGCGGCAAGTCAACCAAGTCCCAGACATGATTAACTTTCATCGACTCCAACTCTTCCTCTATTGCTTTCAACCATTCCTTTGAGCTTGACCCTGCACGCTCTTTGGTTCATGCTCATCGACTGAAGTCATCTCACAATCGATCTCTTCAGGAGTTACCATGTAGGCTTCATCCTCTATGTCGAAAAGTCGACGAGGAACTTGCCCGTGCCCACTACGGCGCAAGTGCATGTCAGATTGCTCACCCTCTAAGGTAGCTATCACATCTGCACTCCCACTCCCACTGGGATCTTCTGGATGAACCCCAGGTTCATTATCCAGAACCTGAATCCCTGGAGTGACAAGACCACTATCTTGTATTTCAAAGAATTCCGATGATTCTTTGTTAACTCCAGAAAGAGTTGGAAAATCATTCTCTAAGAATGTTGCATCCCTAGACTCAAGTTCCATTCTCCTCTCACTCTCATCTAGTCCAATGAAGACATGGCCCTTTGAGGGTTCAGAGTATCTCACAAAGATACACTTTCTTCCTCTGGGTCCAAGCTTTCCATATTGGTGAGAAGTAGAGTGAACATATGCTGCACATCCCCATGCGTGCAAGTAACTCAAATCTGGCTTCCTTCCGGTCCACAACTCATATGGTGTGGAAGGAACCGATTTGGTTGGAACTCTGTTAAGGATATAGGCCGCAGTCAGCAAAGCATCTCCCCAATAAGAGATGGGTAGATTTTCCTGCGCCATCATGGATCTCACCATGTTTAGCAAGGTTCTATTCCTCCTCTTAGCAACCCCATTTTGCTGTGGAGTCCCTGGAATAGTAAGTTGTCTAGATATCCCCTTTTCATCACACAACCCTTTGAACATATCGGAGGGATACTCTCTACCTCTATCCGTTCTAAGAGTTTTAATCCTTTTATCTAACTGATTCTCAACTAAGCTCATGAATTTCTTAAAACATTCTTGAGCTTCTGACTTATGAGAAATTAGATAAATGTGACCATACCGTCTATAGTCATCTATGAATGTGATGAAATAAGCCTGTTCTTTTCTAGTATACACATTCATGGGTCCACATACATCTAAATGGATAAGTTCTAAAGGAAAAAAGGCTCTCAAAGCCTTTTTAAATGGTTTTCTAGTTGCTTTTCTTGCTAGACATGACTCATAGGTTGGCAAATCCGATAGTGAACCTTGGCCTAAGAGACCTTCTCTTGCCAACCTGTTCATCCTATCTAAGCTAATATGTCCTAGTCTAGCATGCCACAAATTAGAATCAATACACAGTATTTTGGCAAACAAAAGCATTACTAGGATTAGATAAATTATCAATTGTATCCAATACAATAAAACCATTATTAAGAAAACCATAACCATAAACTATATCACCTAGATACAAAACCAAAGAATTGTTTTCAAATACAACTCTAAAACCATGTCTCATAAACCACTCTTGTTTCTGTTCCCACCTCTGTTACTTTGCCTAGACCACTGAGGTTGAGCTCTCTCCTTCTTGCGCTTGAAGCCTGCACCCTTACTAGTGCTTGCTTCAGCAGCAACTATTTCAGTGTGAGGGACATCGGCCAACATCCGATCCTCCTCTAGCTCAAGGTGCTTGGCAGCTTGATCAAGTGTCTTGACCTCATCAACATGTGTCAAGAAGATCTTCATATGCTCCCAAGACTTAGGCAATGACCTGATGACTGCAGAGACTTGCTCCTCATCAGTCTTTTGGCGCCCACATGCGCTCAACTCACTAATCATGTTGGACATGATGGTTATATGTTGCCTCATGGTGTGACCCTGGCGCATCTTATAACCATCAAATGTGAGTATGAGCTGGCGGCCTCTTGTGGTGGAAGTCCCTCCATACTGGAACTTCACAACCTCCCACAAAGACTTTGCAGTCCTATGTTTCTCTAACTGAAGCATCAGGTCATCCCTCATGGAGCTTAGGATACTAATCCTAGCTACCCAGTCTTTCCTCTTCCAGGCATTGTAAAGCTCAAGGTTCTTGCAATCCTGTGCAGTGGTACCTTCCTCAGGTGGGGACACGGTCTAGTTTACGGTTTCCAGCATGTTCTATTCTTCTAGGAGATACTGCACCTTTCGGTGCCAAAGGTCATAATACCTCTCATTCAGTTATCTCCTTTCGCGAAGTTAGCAACAATGCTCTTGGTAGCAACAATTTATTCTAGAGATATTACATACAAGAATGAGTTCAATTAATCTAGCATAAAACACAACTCATGCAACAGCAAATCACACTAGCATAGTCAACCTATGGGATAAGCACTTAAACCAAAAGAGATGCTAACAAACATTCAATCAAATTCTCATGCAAACCCACATAGACTTATTGTAATATCCGGCCTTATCCTTACCCTGACCCGGCCCGGATTTTATTCTGTTGCAGGTCCGAAGACCCAAAGTGGTGGTAGAAGAGACCTGTGGGCCCTCTTAGTGGATGATTCGATGATGCTGAGCCTATGGACATTGACAATGATGCCCCTCACTTTTGCACCTTGTCAGTGTTGAGTAAAAATCTGCACATCGATGAATATTGAATTAGTTGAATCACTTCTCGGAACCCCGTGATCAATCCGTAGGTATTTTCTGAAACTAGACTTGTTGATTGACTTGTAGGAGAAAACCCTGCTCAATCTGACCTTGTATAGCCTTCCGAATCCACTCTTGAAGTTGCTGTCATAGCTTGGTCGAGTGCTTGGTCGGACAATCAATCGACCAGCCAGTCGACAGTGAGTAATGAAATTCGAGTTTTCACTAAATCTCTTCCCATTTTGCCTCTACCTTTTTGGAACTCGTGAATGAGGACCTAAACTAATCATTTGCACTCCAGAGCTCGAGGTTGGACACTCTCTTGGGCTATTCCTTGAAGTTTGGGAAGATCTTTGACTCTATTCTTTATTGTATACACTAATCATCAACTCAAGGTATGATTTCTTCTATTCCTCTTCTAATCTATTCATGTTTCTATCAATTAATGATCTTGAAACTATGGCTGAAGTGCTGCAACCTTGCAAACACTTAACCATGGGTTTCCCCCCTTTCAATTTCTTAATCCTCCCCCCCTCTTGCTATGCTATGGAGACACATAGGGAAACTTAGGCAAAAGCATGCATTATACACTAATGAGTACCGGTTAGTGTTGCTTTAGGACTTTTCAAGATTACAAAATTTGAGTTGGCTGACGCTATACTCGCAAGTCCATCAATTCTCATCGATGGGCCTGACGGACTGGCGTGGTGGCCACTCCATATTGCATTGTCCGGCGATTTAATCAATCTCGGTTTTTGGTCCGTGGACTTGCTACCTCATATCTTTTTCTTTTGGTTTGATTAAAGAAAGAGGAAATAATTATTTCGTAGGTGAAAATCCCGTTTGTGCCGCGTTTGTCCCCTCTCCGTTCCGTGTCCGTCGTCGTTTTGGGGGCCGTTTCCTCAATCCCGGTGGGTTTGCTCTGTCTCTGTGGGCGTTGTCGTCAACCCTTTGGTGGTGTGCCGTTTTTCCCGTCTTCTTCTCTGTCTCTTGGGCCTCTCCTCGGGCGTGTCTTGGCTTGTGGCTTCTTTCTTCTCTCTTCGTTTTTGTTTTTTTGTTTTTTTGCTTGCTTGTGGTTTTTTCTAGATTCTGTTTGGTTTTTTTTGTTGCTTCGTTCAGCTTCGTTCTTCTTTTTGTTGTTTTCTCGGGTCTGTTCTTTGTCTTCTGTCTGTCGTTGTTGGGTTGGTTGGTTCTCGTTTGTTCTTCGGTGTCCTTCTTTATTTCTTCTCTCTCCCTCTTCCCTCTCTCCCCTCTTCTTTTTGTTTTCCTTTTTTTGTTCTCTGGCCCTCGGGCGCCTCGGCGTGCCTCGGTGCGGGTGGTGTTCTTTGCTTTGTTTTTCCTTTTCCTTTTGCTTTGTTTTTGTTTGTTTTTCTTGTTGTTCTTTCGCTTTTTTTGTTCGCCTTTCTTCTTCTCGGCCCTCCGGCGCCCTCGTCCTCCGGTGCGGGTGGTGTTCTCGCTTTCGTCTTTTTTTTGCTTGTTGTGTTTTTTTTGTTCGTTTCTTCGTTGCTTAGTATTGTTAGGTCGTTTGTTTGTTTTGTTCTTGAATCATTCCACTCTGCTTCTTTGGTTCTTCTGTGGCTTCTCCCGGTCGCCCGTTGCTCCGATCCGTGCGCTTGCGGTTCTTTTTCCCTATGATTCAAATGAGATTAATTGCACTCCCTCACTTTGATTCTATTCAATCTAACCTATTTTGATTCTAAGCTGATATGTAGATGCATGATAAGCTTAGGCTGTAATGAAATTAAGATTCTAGCTTGATTCTTAGTACTCATTTGATTGATTCTTATCATCCTTTTCAATTTCTATAAGTTCCAATTTAATTCTTGCTAAGTATCATATAGAACCTAAAATTCGATTTGGGTGTTTTTGATTGAACCGTTGGATCATCATGAAAATTAGTGTGTAGTATCCTCTTGCTGTTATAAACATGCCCTCCAAATTTCATGACGATTGGAGCACCGGAAGGGCAGTTTTGGATCAAGTTTCCATTGCTGTCCTGAAGATAACAAGTCTTGGTCGACTGTCAGTCGACCAAGCCAGTCAACCAAGAGTTGTTAAGGCCCTGTACTCAGCCAATTTGATCCGTTTGAACCCCAATTCAATTGTTTTCTTCTCTGATATTAATTGTATGATTATCTAGGGTATCAACACTGATTTTGGGACCATACTTGGTAATCATTGAATCTATTTACAACTTGAGTAAGGTAAGGACAGTCGTTAATTCAAGTATGTTAATTATACCAACATGCTTACATTATGGGAACTTATTGGTTATGATCATATGAGTAATCCTTTACTATACATGATTGTCATGTGTTTTCTTATCAGTAATAGAATGTATATATCATTTAGAATATCATGCTCAGTTTTACTTTATGATTCAAGTATGATCACTCATGTTATGATATGTATTTGTTTATATGACGAATCAATGATTTAGTATAATATGATGAGATTGAGATTGTGATTGACTACGTATGACTTGGGATTGAGAGGCGTCCTTTCGACACTTCTGTCTTTGGACATTGGAGGGAGTAGTATGGGATATTCCCTAAAGGTGTCCATTGACGCTTTCCCGGGTTATTGGATGACATGTATAGGCTTGTCTAGGTGTATGGTTAGGATTTCCCTTGTCGTATCAGACCTGAATCGGAAGGGTATTGAGACCGAACGACCTGTGGTAGAATATGGTTGAAGGGCGCTCAAGACCGGTACCCACTCCATGAGAGGACTTGAACTATATTGCGAAACCTGAAAGGGGCCATTTATTGGTAGGGTTGCATATGGATAGACTTGGGCTCACGGACGCTCAAGACCGGTAACAAACCCGTGAGAGGACGTGAGAGCTTCCCGTTTACTATATGTGGATGACCAATAGGGTTGATGAGTTCATAATCAAGGATTACGCTGACTCTAGTGTGAAGGATACTGAAAAGGATCGCCGGGGGCGAGGAATGGACGTATCTAGAGCTGACATGATATGACTGAGTAGATGACTTGCATTGGGCTAGGCTTTACTGTGACATGTGCCAGTACTTATGCCATATGGTGATGTGAGAGAGTGGTGACTAAATCCCCAACCATGGTTTTGAGATGACTTTACCGAACTTCCCCAGGCAGACCCAAGATATCTTATGATTGAGGGGGAGTGACTGACGACCCAGAGAAGTATGGTGCTACGACTTAAAGCATGTCTACCCTAGAGACTAGCATACTTAAGATTAGAATCATCATTCATCATTGTCTCATATCATATTGCATCCTATTTTGACTTGTGTTGATTGAACTGTGGATTATGAAACGACTTGCCTTGCTGAGATCTTTTGAACTCATTCCTTTTGTGCAATTTGTTAGATTATACTGTAGGTATAGAAGACCTTGATGGCACGTCCTATGACCCAAGCTATGATCCCGCATACTACCCTTCGGGTGATGGCTACGCGGAGAATCAGGATTGCTATACCGAGGAGGATTATAGTGTGTACCAGGGTTAGCCCCACATTAGTGAGGGAGCGGCCATGTTGGGTTTACTTCATCCATACTTTCGAAGAGGATATCATTAGGATAGAGGAAACCTATGTGTAGGCCCCATTTCTCTGGATGACTGTAATCATTTGGATATTCTCTCTCTAGTTCCTTTGGATTTGTTCATAACACTGGTGTAACTTAACTTGATTTATCACTGTTCCGCTGATTGTGAAGGAGTGACTTGTGATCACTCTTTCTCCTTGAGACTCTTTTATTTAGTATTTAATACTCAATGTTTCCGCACTCTGATTTATTATCTTCTCTTATTCAATTGATCTATTTATGGCTTGTTTTATACATTGATTATATTGTTCATGATTATGTTATCGTGTATGTGGGAGGCATGGCCGCTCGATCTGGATCTTCGGGCTATGGATCACATCCCGGGTTTGCTAGATAGGATACCGGCTGGGTGGATGTGACAGAGTGGTATCAGAGCCCAAGATCAAGTAAGGCCCTAACCACAGAAACAGTAACGGAACATTCCGAGTCGCAGATCCAAGGTGACTCAACTACTCTTAGAAGTGAATAATAGATAACTCGGACTAGAAACCTAATTAACAAAGCATAAGTAAATTGTTGAATAACATACAATAATTGTAATTTAACAATGTTCACTTAATGAAACGGAAAAGAAAACGAATAACACACAATAACAGGTGAAACCGAAATAACTTTCATTAACTTAAATAAGTTTTACAACGGGTTACACATGAAAGGCATAACTAAAATCCTAGTACAATCTGTCTATCTAGGAGATCGTCGTCGGACTCTGGACGTCCTGACATCCTCAGTGATCTGAGTGAGCTGAGACTGCATCTGATCCTGTCTGGACTCTATCTGTGCAAGCCTCCCCTCAAGCCTCTCATACATATGTGACTGGCTCGCCTCCATCCTCTCATATATCTGAGTCTGCCTGGCTCCTAAGCTCTCGAACAAATGCTCCTGCCTAACCCCCATCCTCTCCATCATGGAAGTCATAGATTGCATCTGAGCATACAGATCCGGTGCCTCTGGTCCAGCCTGTGATGGACCCCCAGTTTCAAACTGTGATGTGGGAACCCCCTGATCATCAGGACCGACCTCCTGCACACCTATATCATCCCCAGCCTGATCCTCTGCTTGAATATCCTCACCATCATCCTCAGACTCCGACTCATCACCTAGACTGGGAGATCTGCCAACTCGATCTAACTGCATCAGTCCAATGGTCCTCGTACCAATGGAATATCTTGCACCTCCATCAAGTCTATCCTCACCATCCAAATCTATCCCAAAGTGACTGAAGATGTGTGTCAATAAAATCCCAAAGCAAAGATTTCTGACACCTGGATGCATAACAACCTCGATCATAACATTCTGTATAATATAAGACAAATCGATCTCGAATCCCATATAGATCCGATAAATGAGTAAGGCATCCATCACTGTAACCACATTATGATGTCCCGCTCTCGGTATGATATTCCTCCCTACAATCCGACCAATGACTCTGGCCGATGCAATCATCTCACCGCTGTTTCTAGGATAATAACACATATCATCATCCCAAAGTGTCATGCATATCTCATGCAACTCGTATGGAAGTAAATGTCTGCTAAAATCCTCCCCTACTGATATCCACACACATGCATGTGGACAATAAGGAACCCTAAGAATCTTTGCTAGTGTGCGAGTAGTAAATCTGATCTGAGTCTCCCTGATCTGACTCGCTATCACTAACTCCATCTGATCAGCTCGCCCATCCACAAATGAAGTCAAAGTGTTGTAGAACAGCCGAATTAACTCTGGGTACACCGGCAAATCCTCTGTAAGTAGGTGTGTCCACCCCAAAACATCGAATCTCTCCCCGATCCGAAAAGTATTCAACTCTGCAGCCTGAAATGGTCGCCCGTACTCTGTGACAATGCTCAAAATATGTATCCTAAAGAAACTCGGCCAATGGTGTGACGAAGCGGTGTCGATCAATCACCTCCACTCGTGGCAGCAAAGGCACCTGACCTCTACCTCTCCTGGCACCTACTACCCTACCTCGGGCACGACCACCTCGTCCTCGTCTCTCCATAGAGTACAAATATCTGTAGAGAAAGATCAACAAGTCAATGTTAGGAGATTAACAAAAATTGGATATGAAGGGCATTTTCGTAATTTTTGGAAATTTTCAAATTTGGGGGAAATTCAATCTGAGTATACTGCCATATGCACAATACTTAAAATTGCATGATTGTGGTGTTTGTTAGAAGAAAACCGGTCGAAATCGCGTCCTAAAGTTGAAAATTCAGCAAGCTAGAAAAGAGAAATTTCAACGTTTAGGTCAAATTTGGGGATTTTTGATATCGTTGAAATTGGTTGAAACGAATAGCATGGTAATGTGAAGCATATCATTTGGAATATGTGGCATCAAACTTGGTATTAAAACTCCTAGCGGTTTGGGAGAAATCGAAATTTTTCTAATTTTGGAAACTTTCGGCTACATTCGCGAGATCAAGTTGAAAATTCATGTTTGCTTGTTGTTTAAGCGTTGTTGTTGCATGTAAACTATGGGATTTTGTTTCTAACCATGCATGAACCTATTTCTATTCTAGAACAACAAGTTTAGCATGGTATTTTGAGAAATCTAAGTAAAGAAACTACTTGAGAAGATGATGAATAGTGATTTCCTTACTTGGTTGAACAATGCTTGATGTCTTGATGATGTGGAAGCCTCTAACCACTTGGAATCTGCTTAGAAGTGTTTGCTAATGCGTTCTCCAGAGCCCCTCCACAAGAAAAACTAGTTAGAAATGAGAAATGAAGGAGAAATGAAGTTAAAAGCCTGATTTTTCGTTACTGTCATGGCTTGGTCGACTGACAGTCGACCAGCCAGTCGACCAAGGCTATAGGAAGTGAGAAAAATGAGAATTTTGGGGAAATTTTTGGATTTTGACCAATGTTTGGTTATTTTCTTATTATATTGATGAATCTATGTATAATTTGAGCACTTTAATCATATGGTCAAGTTATTTTGACGAATATTCGTATCTCGATGTGGTCAATGTTCTTTTGTAGAATGGTTTTACTGAGAAGTCGTCTTGTTGGCTCCGATAGTGCCGGAAATGAGGAAACACATGTTGGAGGGTCTAACCAACAGACCCAGGAGGACAACCATACTATCAAGAAGCTTCAAGGACATTGCAAGTGTCATGACCAACATGATGCAACAGCAGCAAGCTCAGTTTAACCAGATGATGGCTGGTTTTGTGAACTTGAGAGAAGAGAACCGTGCTAGTGGGTCTGACAGTGCTGACTTGGCGGCCTCGTATGTGGAGAGGTTCACAAGAACCCAGCATACCCGGCTGATGGAGAATTTCTTGAAACTGTAGGTGCCATCTTTTACTAGTGTATCTAAGGACGTTCTATTCCCTAACAGATGGCTGAGGGAATTAGAAAAGGCCTTCCGGAACTTGCAGTGTTCAGATGCTCAGAAAGTGCTCTTCGCCGAGCAGAAGCTTCAGCAGGAAGCGGACGCATGGTGGACTTCTTCCCGCCCTATTCTTGAAACCCTCCATGGTGGTGCTGTTTCTTGGGAAATATTCAAGGAAGCCTTTTGTAAGAATTATTTTCCCGAGGCTGTGAAAGATGCCAAGGAGTTTGAATTTATGGCATTGGCCCAGGGTTCCCTTGTTGTGCTGGACTACCAACAGAAATTTGAAGAGTTATTCTTTTTCGCCCCTGACTCGATGAAACCTGATAATGCGAAGGCAAAGAAATTCTTCAAAGGACTGAGGCCATCTCTAAAGACGAACCTCACCCTTCTCCCTCTTGAGAGTTACGCCCAGGTGGTTTAGAATGCAAAGAAGCTAGAAGAAGCGGAAAGAGAAAATGCTCGAGTTCAGAGGTCGTGGCAGCCTAGGCATTCCGGTCTTGCAGATCGCACCGAGCGTTAGTTTGTGAGGCCTTCACCATATCCCACTCCTGCCTTCCAGCCTAGGGGTGTGGGTCAGAGTTCCGGTACTACTCCTGTGGGCCCTCGTGGCCAATATAGTGGAGCTCGACCTACGGGATTTGTGCAGCCTCCCCGGCCTGGTGTGGTTTCCCCTCGGCCTACTTTTCAGAGACCCCCTTTGGCAGCCGCCCCTGTTGGACAGAGAGATCTTGTGTGCTTCCTTTGCAAGCAGCCCGGACATTTTGCTCGCTTGTGCCCTAAAAAGTCAGCCTTGCCTAGTGTTTCTGCTCCTACTGTGAGAAGTGCTCCCACTTCTGTTCCTGCCCCTGCCCCTCCTTCTGGCAGAGTATTTAGCATCTCTGGTACTGAGCAGGACCCTTGCCATGAAGTTGTAACAGGTACATTGTTAGTCGCCTCTTTTCCAGCATTTGTGTTGTTTGGTATGGGTGCATCTCATTCATTCATTTCATCTACTTTTGCTGTAAAGACTAACCTAACACCCAGATGTTTATCTAGTTGTTTGTCAATTTGTACCCCTGTTGGGTCTGCTGTTAAACTAGATAAAGTGTTAGAGGAATGTCCTGTTCTTGTTTGTGGGTTGAACTTGAAGGCAAATCTAGTGCTGCTTGATATGAAGGACTTTGATGTCATCTTGGGTATTGACTGGTTGACATCCTACAATGCTGTGATCTTGTGCTCTTCTAAGAAGATCTAGTTTCAATTGGATGGGAATTCAGTTTTCGAGTTTCAAGGAAAGAAAGGAAGAGTGAGCAAGAAGACCTTGACCGCTTTAATACACGTCCACGCTTTGGTGGAAGATGCTTCATCTGGAAACAAAATCAAGGAAAGGAAGAGACTTGAAGATGTCAGTGTTGTTTGTAATTTTGCTGATGTGTTTCCAGACGATCTATCAGGACCACCCCCTGATAGAGAGGTTGAGTTCTCCATAGACTTGATTCCTGGAGTGTCTCCAGTGTCTAAGGCTCCATATAGGATGGCGCCTACCGAGCTTGAGGAGTTGCAAACTCAGTTGAATGAACTCCAGGATAGAGGTTTTGTGCAGCCAAGTGTGTCGCCCTGGGGAGCTCTGGTCTTGTTCGTCAAGAAGAAAGATGGTAGTATGCGTCTGTGCATTGACTACCGAGAGTTGAACAAGCTGACGATTAAGAATAGATACCCGCTGCCCCGGATTGATGATCTGTTTGATCAGTTGAAAGGCGCGGCTGTGTTCTCAAAGATTGACTTAAGGTTTCGGTATCACCAGTTGAAAGTGAAGTCTAGTGATATCTTTAAGACTGCATTCAGGACTATGGATATTATGAATTCAAAGTCATGCCTTTTGGTCTAACCAACGCTCCTGTTGTGTTCATGGACCTCATGAACCGGGTATTTCACGATGTGCTCGATAAGTTTGTAATCGTTTTCATTGATGACATCCTGATTTACTCGAAGAACGAGGAAGAGCATGTGAAGCACCTGAACTTCACATTGCAAAGGTTGAGAGAAAAGAAACTCTATGCTAAATTTAGCAAGTGTGAATTTTGGCTCTCAAGGGTAGTGTTCCTTGGCCATTTTGTTTCAGCCGAAGGTATTCGTGTTGACCCGGAAAAAGTGCAGACCGTTACCGATTGGGAAAGACCGAAGACCGTGACTGAGATAAGAAGTTTCCTTGGATTGGCTGGATACTATCGGAGATTTATTGAGAATTTTTCTAGGTTGGTTGTCCCTATGACTAAGCTAACTAGGAAAGATGAGAAGTTCGTTTGGACGGAGGCCTGTGAGAAGAATTTTGAAGAGCTGAAAGTTAGATTGACAAGCGCCCCGGTGTTAACTATACCTGATAGTTCCGGTGGATTGACAGTCTACACTGATGCTTCCAAGATCGGTTTGGGTTGCGTGTTGATGCAACACAGCAAGGTTGTGGCTTATGCCTCTCGGCAATTGACCGAGTATGAGCGGAATTATCCCACTCATGACTTGGAGCTTGCCGCCGTTGTTTCTGCTCTAAAGATTTGGAGGCATTACCTGTACGGTGAGAAAATCGCTATTTTCACAGATCACAAGAGTCTGAAATACTTCTTCACCCAGAAAGAGCTGAATATGAGACAAAGAAGATGGTTGGAGTTGGTTTCTGACTACAATTGTGACATTCAGTATCACCCAGGTAAAGCAAATGTAGTTGCGGATGCTCTTAGTAGGAAAGATCAGAGAAAGGATTTGAACTTGTGTGCTTTGAATCGGCCTCTACTTTTGTCAATGGAAAGATTTAGTTTGGAAGTGGTTCATGAGGGTTCGGATTGTATCCTTTATGCCATGACGGCAAGATCCACCCTTAGAGACCGCATTGTTGCCTTGCAAAATTCTTATCTTGAGTTGAAAGAGAAGATTGAGAAGATAGCTTTGAATTCAGAAATGGACCCTGCCTTTAGTACATCTTTAGATGGTAATTTATTGTTTAGAGGTAGACTATGTGTGCCTGATGTTCATGAAATCAAGAAGGAAATATTGAAAGAAGCACACCAGTCGATCTTTACAATACACCCTGGAAGTACCAAAATGTATAGAGACTTAAGGGAACATTTTTGGTGGAACGGTTTGAAAGCGGATGTTGAAGACTTCGTTGCCAGGTGTGAGACTTGTCAACGTGTGAAAGCCGTTCATCAGCCTCCGTCCGGATTGCTTCAGCCCCTTCCTATTCCTAGCTGGAACTGGAAAGATATCTCCATGGACTTCGTGACTAGCTTGCCGCGGACAAGTAAGGGAAATGACACTGTGTGGGTGATCGTCGATAGGTTGACCAAATCAGCCCATTTCATTCCTATGAAGATCACTTATACTTTGGATAAGCTAGCTAGACTTTATGTGGACAATGTGGTTCGTCTACATGGAGTGCCTGTGAGTATTGTTTCTAATCGTGATCCTAGGTTCACCTCAAGGTTTTGGAATGGTTTGCAGAAAGCCTTGGGAACCCAATTGAATCTAAGTACAGCCCATCATCCACAGTCTGATGGACAATCTGAGCGTACAATTCAAATCTTAGAGGATATGCTTAGATCCTGTGTGGTGGACATGGGTGGAAATTGGGATGAACACTTAGCTTTAGTGGAGTTTGCCTATAACAACAGTTATCAAGCAACAATGGGCATGGCTCCATTCAAAGCCTTGTACGGTAACACTTGTAGGACACCTTTGTATTGGACTGAGACAGGTGAAAGAAAAGTCTTAGGTCTGGAAATGATTGAAGCTACAAGTGCAATGGTCGACATGATTAGAGAAAGAATTAAGTCTGCGCAGTCAAGACAAAAATCTTATGCCGACAAGAGAAGGACCGATTTGGAGTTTCCAATTGGAGAAAAAGTTTTCCTTAAAGTGTCACCTATGAAAGGGGTGACGAGATTCAATGTGAAAGGAAAGCTTAGCCCTCGCTTCATTGAACCTTATGAGATCCTGGAGAAGGTTGGACCTGTTGCCTATCGCTTGGCATTGCCCCCATCCCTTGCTGGAGTTCACAGTGTGTTCCATGTTTCTATGCTTCGAAAGTACATAGAGAACACAGAACATATATTACAGCAAGCTCCCGAAGGGCTCAGTGCCGATCTTTCTTATGATGAAGGATCAGCCGAAATTCTTGATAAGAAGGACAAGCAACTGCGGAATCACACCATCCCTTTGGTGAAGATTCGGTGGAAGAACCATACCCTGGAATAGGGGTGTCAATTTACAACCCGAACCGTTAAAACCAGACCGAACCGGCCTGTTATAGCCTGAACCGGCCCGAACCGATCCTTAATGGGCCGTAATTGGGCTGGGGGTCCTCAGCCCGAACGGTTTCGGGCTGGCCCGGCCCAGCCCGTGTGTGGCCCGTCAGCCCGTTAGTCTTACATAAATAAAATTAAAATATTAAATGTAATTAATTTTTTTTGGTATTGTTTAAATGTAATTAATGATCGATGAAATTTCGGTGTTTAAGACGTCGAGACTCGAGTTTGAGTAGTTGAGAGTTGAGTGTTAACACGTTTAACGGTTTAAGTTTTAAGTTTTAACTTTTTAATTTTCAAATTTCATTTAATTTTATTATTTTAAAATTTAAAAGTCTTAATTGATAACTCTTGACTCTTAAGTCTTAATCTTAGTCGTTAACTTTTTAATTTTTAAATTTCATTTAGTTTTATTATTTTGAAATTTAAAAGTCTTAATTGATCACTCTTAACTCTTAAGTCTTAATCTTAATCGTTAACTTTTTAATTTTCAAATTTCATTTAGTTTTATTATTTTGAAATTTAAAAGTCTTAATTGATCACTCTTAACTCTTAAGTCTTAATCTTAATCGTTAACGTTGTTTCAGTTTCAGACTTTCAGTCTTTCACATTTTCACTTTTGTGAAATCAGGCATCAGGGTTTCTAATGCCATCACTTATCGTTGGATCTACTTGGAGTCTTCATCCTCTATTTTTTGTAGTTTTGTGTGTGAGAAACTAGGATTTGGAGTTGAGGAAAAAATAAAAATAAATTTCAATATTGATTTTTAATTTAGTCCAAATCGTTAGCCAAACCGAATGCAAACCATTAGGCCAAACCGTTAGTCAACCCAAACCCAAACCGCACCAAACCGAAACCGCACCGAAACCGTTATCTTTTAAATGGGCTGGTTTGGGCTGGGGGTTTTTCAGCCCGAAACCGTTAAGCCCGGCCCGAAACCGCTCCAAACCGCACCGTTGACACCCCTACCCTGGAAGAAGCCTCATGGGAGAAAGAAGAAAACACGAGAGAGAAGTTTCCTCATCTTTTTGGAAGCACAGGTACGCTTTCAATTTCGAGGACAAAATTTCTTTTAAGGGGGGGAGAATGTAAAATCCGGCCTTATCCTTACCCTGACCCGGCCCAGATTTTATTCTGTTGCAGGTCCGAAGACCCGAAGTGGTGGTAGAAGAGACCTGTGGGCCCTCTTAGTGGATGATTCGATGATTGATGCTGAGCCTATGGACATTGACAATGATGCCCCTCACTTGTGCACCTTGTCA
Organism: Hakea prostrata; assembly: GCF_041222555.1. Taxonomy (NCBI): domain Eukaryota; kingdom Viridiplantae; phylum Streptophyta; class Magnoliopsida; order Proteales; family Proteaceae; genus Hakea; species Hakea prostrata. The sequence goes on along the minus strand of NC_142608.1, from coordinate 28,948,408 downwards.
GTGTTGAGTAAAAATCTGCGCATCGATGAAGATTGAATTAGTTGAATCACTTCCCGAAACCCAGTGATCAATCCGAAGGTATTTTCTGAAACTAGACTTGTTGATTGACTTGTAGGAGAAAACCCCGCTCAATTTGACCCTGTATAGCCTTCCGAATCCACTCCTGAAGTTGCTGTCATAGCTTGGTCGAGTGCTTGGTTGATTGACAGTCGATCAGCCAGTCGACCAAGAGTAATGAAATTTGAGTTTTCACTAAATCTCTTCCCATTTTGCCCCTACCTTTTTGGAACTCATGAATGAGGACCTAAACTAAACATCTGCACTCCAGAGCTCGAGGTTAGACACTCTCTTGGGCTATTCCTTTAAGTTTGGGAAGATCTTTGACTCCATTCTTTATTGTATACACTAATCATCAACTCAAGGTATGATTTCTTCTATTCCTCTTCTAATCTATTCATGTTTCTATCAATTAATGATCTTGAAACTATGGCTGAAGTGCTGCAACCTTGCAAACACTTAACCATGGGTTTCCCCCCTTTCAATTTCTTAATCCTCTCCCACACTTGCTATGCTATGATTCATATGAGATTAATTGCACTCCCTCACTTTGATTCTATTCAATCTAACCTATTATGATTCTAATCTGATATGTAGATGCATGATAAGCTTAGGCTGTAATGAAATTAAGATTCTAGCTTTATTCTTAGTACTCATTTGATTGATTCTTATCATCCTTTTCAATTTCTATAAGTTCCAATTTAATTCTTGCTAAGTATCATATAGAACCTAAAATTCGATTTGGGTATTTTTGATTGAACCGTTGGATCATCATGAAAATTAGTGTGTAGTATCCTCTTGCTGTTATAAACATGTCCTCCAAATTTCATGACGATTGGAGCACCGGAAGGGCAGTTTCGGATCAAGTTTCCATTGTTGTCCTGAAGATAACAAGTCTTGGTCGACTGACAGTCGACCAAGCCAGTCAACCAAGAGTTGTTAAGGCCCTATACTCAGCCAATTTGATCCGTTTGAACCCCAATTCAATTGTTTTCTTCTCTGACATTAATTGTATGATTATCTAGGGTATCAACACTGATTTTGGGACCATACTTGGTAATCATTGAATCTATTTACAACTTGAGTAAGGTAAGGACAGTCGTTAATTCAAGTACGTTAATTATACCAACATGCTTACATTATGGGAACTTATTGGTTATGATCATATGAGTAATCCTTTACTATATATGATTGTCATGTGTTTTCTTATCAGTAATAGAATGTATATATCATTTAGAATATCATGCTCAATTTTGCTTTATGATTCATGTATGATCACTCATGTTATGATATGTATTTGTTTATATGACGAATCATTGATTTAGTATAATATGATGAGATTGAGATTGTGATTGACTACGTATGACTTGGGATTGAGAGGCGTCCTTTCGACACTTCTGTCCTTGGACATTGGAGGGAGTAGTATGGGATATTCCCCGAAGGTGTCCATTGACGCTTTCCCGGGTTATTGGATGACATGTATAGGCTTGTCTAGGTGTATGGTTAGGATTTTCCTTATCGTATCAGACCCGAATCGGAAGGGTATTGAGACCGAACGACCCGTGGTAGAATATGGTTGAAGGGCGCTCAAGACTGGTACCCACTCCATGAGAGGACTTGAACTATATTGCGGATACCCGAAAGGGGCCATTTATTGGTAGGGTTGCATATGGATAGACTTGGGCTCACGGGTGCTCAAGACCGGTAACCAACCCGTGAGAGGACGTGAGAGCTTCCCGTTTACTATATGTGGATGACCAATAGGGTTGATGAGTCCGTAATCCAGGATTACGCTGACTATAGTGTGAAGGATACCGGAAAGGATCGCCGGAGGCGAGGAATGGACGTATCTGGAGCTGACATGATATGATTGAGTAGATGACTTGCATTGGGCTAGGCTTTACTGTGACATGTGCCAGTACTTATGCCAAACGGTGATGTGAGAGAGTGGTGACTAAATCCCCAATCATGGTTTTGAGATGACTTTACCGAACTTCCCCAGGCAAACCCAAGATATCTTATGATTGAGGGGGAGTGACTGACGACCCAGAGAAGTATGGTGCTACGACTTAAAGCATGTCTACCCTAGAGACTAGCATACTTAAGATTAGAATCATCATTCATCATTGTCTCATATCATATTGCATCCTATTTTGACTTGTGTTGATTGAACTGTGGTTTATGAAACGACTTGCCTTGCTGAGTTCTTTTGAACTCATTCCTTTTGTGCAATTTTTTAGATTATACTGCTGGTATAGAAGACCTTGATGGCACGTCCTATGACCTAAGCTATGGTCTTGCATACTACCCTTCGGGTGATGGCTACCGGAGAGTCAGGATTGCTATACCGAGGAGGATTATAGTGCGTACCAGGGTTAGCCCCACGTTAGTGAGGGAGCGGCCACGTTGGGTTTACTTCATCCATACTTTCGAAGAGGATATCATTAGGATAGAGGAAACCTATGTGTAGGCCCCATTTCTCTGGATGACTGTAATCATTTGGATATTCTCTCTCTAGTTCCTTTGGATTTGTTCATAACACTGGGTGTAACTTAACTTGATTTATCACTGTTCCGCTGATTGTGAAGGAGTGACTTCTGATCACTCTTTCTCCTTGAGACTCTGTTATTTAGTATTTAATACTTAATGTTTCCGCACTCTGATTTATTATCTTCTCTTATTCAATTGATCTATTTATGGCTTGTTTTATACATTGATTATATTGTTCATGATTATGTTATCGTGTATGTGGGAGGCATGAACGCTCGATCTGGATCTTCGGGCTATGGATCACATCCCGGGTATGCCAGATAGGATACCGGCTGGGTGGATGTGACACTTATACACTAGTTTCATTCTATGCAAGAAACATGATTGATAGACCCATAAATAAAAAACAGTTTTATTAAAATAAAACATGCAATCATGTTAATGTTATGAGATGGTTCACACTGAACACTTCTACCTCATTAGCTCTCACTAGGCCCCATTAAGCCCTCAATGCTCAAACATCACATAGATTGTGAGCCATTGATGTTCAATAAATAGAAACACATTCAAAACTGGACAAAAAAACAACTTTTTTCTGATTTTTTCATGAACGAATTTTTTTCTTCAAAAAACGATAAAAACAAGTTTTTTCAAACAAAAAAAAATCATCCAAAAACACAAAAAAAATCCAATAATAAATTTTAAACAAAATTAATTATCATGGATAATCAATTCACGCAAAAATTTACATGGGAAATTCTCAAGGATCCTCCCATTCGGATCCGAACCCAAAACATAAGGGTCTCCAAAAACCCTATCAATTCTCCCATGGGTTTCGTATTAAACCCTGGATTTTCCGTGGGTTTCCATAAACCCTTGATCCTCCCATTGGATCCATACAATGAAATTAAACAATGGGGAGGAACAAAGAACCATGGGAACCAATGGCTCTAATGCCAATGTTGGTAAAACTCCATTATTTTCAATTCCATAACTGATGACAAGGGAAAGATCCTTACCTTGATTCGCTTTCCCAAATATGAAGTATACGCAGCGAAGTAAATCTGGATCCACGTTCTCGTTCCACCACCAAATCTCTATAGGGATGATTCCACAATCACAAGGAAAGGGAAGTATTTCGATAACCCAAATGCCATGTGGAAAGAAGATGGAAGAATGATCTAAGGCAAAGGAAGGAAACTCTACTAGGTTTCTCCTTCTTGCGTTTCTTGGAGAGAGAGAGAGATGGGAGCCTCCTACTTTTCTTGGAAAAACTTACATAATGTAAACACACTCACTTATTCGGTGGTTACCAAAATATATAACCCTATTTTGTAACCGCCCTAATAGTGAGTTTCCAAATTTGCCCTTGGGCATTTAATTTATTAATTATATTAATAAATTCCAACATCACCTTCATTTTTCTTCCCACAAAAATCACAACGAGAAGCCATCATCACACCCTTGGACCTTACTATTTCATCAATAACAATCTTTGCATGTAGCATTTTCTAGCCAAACGGAGACTGTCTGGGTAGCAAATGTGTATCCCAAATAACCACTTTCCAATTTGCTGCCCTTTTCTACTCTTCTCTCATGCCAAATCAACGAAAATTCTCAGTTTGGGTTCCCTACCTAGTGAGACATGTTCTTCTTTGTTGAAGAAGGGAGAGGAACCCTCTGAATCATTTGAAACACCCCCAGTAACATAGGATTGAACTAGAATTAGAAGCCAGCAATCCTTCAAAGCATTCAACAATTTTTGCCGAGGAATTTCGGATACCAATCTTATCCAAATCCAAACCAACACCAATGGAGAAAGGACCTAGTCATCTATTATTCTAGAAATTTTTTGTTCTCCTATCTCCAATAGTCCACCATTCCTTTTCTTGTACAAAAGTTCATACCTTCTGAGGACCAGCGAAAAGGGAAGAACTATTTACTAACATTGAGATTCCCACTAGAATCCACTAGTCTGTATGAAGTAAATTCGTCATCAACGACTTCTTGTGCTTGATAATCCAAGCCAATTTGCATAAGTACGCAAAATTTACCTCCCTTAGACGACGAATACCAAAGCCACATTTTGATTTCGGTTGGCAAACATTCTCCCATTTGATTGTAATTGCTTTACTGTATCTATATCTCAAGACCATTTGAAATTCCACACTCACCTCTCTACAATTCTAATAATGCTACTAGGCAATGAAGTTGTGAAGAGGAATAAATGCTATATAACCGAATCAATTCCAACTTTCTGCTTGAGAAAGCAACTTCCATTTCTAGCCTTGTAGATGATTCTTCATCTTGTCCGATATAGATAGCACCTTTTCACAAGTTACCCTGTTTATAAATACATGTACACTAAGGAATTGTCACATCCACCCAGTCGGTACCCTACCTGGCATACCCGAGTGTGTGATCCACAGCCTCGAAGATCAAGTATCAAGGAAATCATCCTCCCACATAAACAAGAACATAAATAAGCAATGTGCAAAGTATAAATGAGAGATCCAAATAAGGAGGGAATAAGATCAAATATCATTAGAGTACGAAAGGTAATAATAATGTCAAGTCATAAAGTAAAGTGAGGCGGAAAACTCACTCTACCAAACAGCGGAATAGTAGCTCAAAAAGGAAGAAAATAGATTACAACTAATCCCAATAAGAAGTACAATGAGTAACTAAATTGTTTTCCACTTTGTAAAGAATATCCTTGTAAGTATAGACTTCAGAGATAAGGCAAGGACGCTTCCACTCCACAGATGCACTAATCATGGTACGAAGCATGATCACTTGAGGGATCCTCAAAGTAATCGTCGTAACAGCTATCACCTTGCAAGAGATATGCCTCCTCTCCCTGCGCTTCTTCATACATACCGTCATAGTACTCTGAACCCGTAGAGAAGTATAACAAAAGATATGGTAGAAAAGGAGTGAGTTTCAAAAGAAACCCAGTAAGGCAATTAATCCATAATAACATAAATAACAAGATTTCAAAGCAAAGTATGATGCAATGTGATATGAAACATATGATGCATTATGATTTTAACTCTATGTATGTTGGTCTCTATTGGCAGACATGCTTTAAGCCATAGCACCATACTCCTTTAGGAGGGTCTCATCTCACAATGCCGGTTTTTAGTGGGTCCTTCATCCCTCGGGACAATCCATGGCTGGGGGTATAGGTCACCACTCTCTCATATCACCATTGGTCTTAGTACTGGTGCATGTCAGGGTTAAAGCCTAGCCAAATGCAAGTCTTCTACTTAGTTATATCAAGTCAGATCCAGATATGTCCATTCCTTGCCCCTGGCAATCCTTTCTAGTATCCTTCACACTAGAGTCCTCATAGTCCTTGACTACGGACTCATCAACCCTATTGGTTATCCACATATGGTAAACGGGAAGCTCTCATGTCCCCTCACGGGTTGGTTACCGGTCTTGAGGGCCCATGAGCCCAAGTCTATCCATATGCAACCCTCCCAATAAATGGCCCCCACAATGTGATTCTTGTCCTCTCACGGGTTAGTTACTGGTCTTGAGCGCCCATGAATCCCCATTGCTACCACGGGTCGTTTGGTCTCAATACCCCTCCGATTAGGGCCTGATACAATAGGGTCATCCTAGTTAAACACTGCTAGACAGCCCTAAGTATGACAACCAACAATTTAGGAAGGTGTCAATGGGCACCTCCGGAAACATCCCATAATATTCCCGTTGATGTCCAAGGACAGAAGTGTCAAAAGGATACCTCTCCATCCCAAATCAACTTAATCAATCACAATCAATTATGACATACACCATTCTAGTCCATACATAGAAAGCATACATTTATATGATCCATCTTATATACAATTAATAATAAAGACATTCATAAACTAAAGAATGCAAGTAAGTAATGCTACTGTAATTGAAGTAAGTATATTAGTAGTATATTCATAAAAGAATCAATTATGGTAACAAATCCGGAAGATTCTAATATGGAAACCAAGATCACACAATCTATGTAATTATAGAAGTAACCATCCTTACCTTATATAACTTGAAGGGAATTTGAAGAATCAAGGAGAATCTTTCTAGACTTGGCAAGAAGATCCTAAACAAGTATACATACCTTATTAGGAAAGTAGTCTAGAAGGTAGAAGATCAAATCATCCAAAACAGACCAAATATGAGGCTACTATCCTCATTGGTCGATTGATTGGTCTACTGATCAATCAGTCGACCAACAGAGTTAGTGACAGGCAAAAACAGAGATTTCTGATCCGAAATCAGAATTTTGTGATTCGAATTGCCACCAAACAAAAGGGAATATACAATGATGGTATTCTAGTGCTAAAGAGCAAGTCTAATGCTATCATTGACCAAAACCTAAAGATACAAATAAGGAAATAAAACTTACCATAGATGTATTAGTCAGGGTTTCCGAAGAAAGCATGGTATGATCAAGAAGGAAGAACTAGAGATTAATAGATTACTACTCTTGTAAAGAAGACACAGTGATTGACTACTAATCTAATCAATAAAATAGATCTAAGAAGATCAGAAATTGAAGATGAAACGAAGACAAGATTATCATTTCCTTCAAAAGCTTGCAATGATCATGATTAAGATCATTGCATTAGCCATCAATCCTTAGGAAAATTGTCACATCCCGCCCTAAATCCACCAAGAGGATACCCTATCTGGATTACCCGGGAGTGAATTACAGTCCCGCCAATCAAGTTTAGGAACGATCATAGTCACTTAGCACAATAATATAATCAAAAGCAAGAACAATTCCTTGTTTCCAAATAATTTAATAATAAAAGTTGAGAAAGTACCTCAGAAGGATTCACAAATAACATCAGAGTGCGGAAAGGATTTCATTAGTATAAACAATCAAGTGTGAAAAGGAGGGAGAAAACCCATCCTATAAAAATAGCGGAAGATGGTTCGACTAAAATTAAAGATTACAACCGGTTCACCAAATAACAAGTGAAACAATTAAGCTATAGTCCCGAAAATTCAAATAAAAAAAAGGTTAAAAAGGGAATGAGGCAACATCCCATCCCTAACACACAATCATAAACTGAACTACTCCAAACAAGTCCCGATCTCGGTCTACTCGTCTTTATCAACTGGTTCATCGCCACCAGTATGATACAAGTCTTCAACTCGGCCTCCAGAGGGTTGACTGCCACAGTCAACAGTGGTAGTACCTGCAGAAAAGTCTAACAAAATATGTTGCAAAAAGGAGTGAGTTCGAAAGAACTCAGCAAGGTAGTCATTCCATAAAATATAAACCAAATGATACAAGCCATAACATGATGCAATATGATATGGAACACATGATGCAAGTATGGTTCTATCTCTATGAATGCTGGTCTCTAAGGTAGACATGCTTTAAGTCATAGCACAGTACTTCTCTAGGTCGTCGGTCACTCTCCCATTTCCATATCTTGGAAATGCCCGGGGAAGATCGGCAAAGTCATCAAAAACTGTGGTAAGGGGATCGGTCATCGCTCTCTCACATCACCATTTGGTCAAGTACTGGCGCATGTCACAGTAAAGCCTAGCCCAATGCAAGTCATCTACTCAGTCGGTCAAGTCAGATTCAGATACGTCCATTCCTAGCCCCCGGCGATCCTTTCCGGTATCATTCACACTAAAGTCAGCGAAATCCCGGATTTCGGACTCATCAACCCTATTGGTCATCCACATATAGTAAACGGGAAGCTCTCACGTCCTCTCATGGATTGGTTACCGGTCTTGAGCGCCCGTGAGCCCAAGTCTATCCATATGCAACTCTACCAATAAATGGCCCCTTTCAAGTATCCATAGCATGGTTTATGTCCCCTACCGGATTGGTTACCGACCTAGAGCGCCCATCCAACCATACACTACCACGGGTTGTTCGGTCTCAACGCCCTTCCGATTCGGGTCTGACATGACAAGGATAAACCTAGCCACCCAACTAGACAGTCCTATGTATGTCATCCAATAACCCGGGAAAGAGTCGATAGGCACCTTCGGAGAACATCCCATACTAGTCCCTCCGATGCCCAAGGACAGAAGTGTCAGTAGGACAGCCCCCAATCCCAAGTCATACGTAAGCAATCACATATCCAATCTCATCATTTCTCATGCATCCAATGCATATCCATAATAGTAATCAAATCATGATATTGAAACGAATCATTATAAACATAAGCAAATCAAATTGATAAAGTAACACAACAAGAGTATAAAGATTTAAATGCTACTATTCTAACACATATGTAACAGTCTCATAATGATTGAAAGAAAATCAAGAGATTTCATTCTTTAAATAAAACACAATTCAATATTTGATGACTTATATGTTTATGGAGATAACCATCCTTACCTTGGGTTGAATTGATGATGAATTGAGAGTACAAAGAAATAGTCCAAAATAATTGTTAAGGCCCTAAACAAACATCAATAATAAGTTAGAGAAGGAATCGGGAAAATTGGATGTCAAACGGATCAAAACGGAGCAAGGTTGCTGTCAGCAACAACTTTGGTCGATGGTCTTGGTCGATGGTATCGACCAAAAGGATCGACCAAAATTGTCTTCGGGACAGAATAGTGGATTTTGGGGATTTTGGTCCGAAATTGGTCTTCTGGGGTTCTGATCGATCTGAAACTTGGAGGGATGATTAATAACAATGTAAGAACACTACCTAGCAAGTATTATCACAATCCAATGGTCCAAATGAAAACCCCCAAATTGAGGTCCTATTTTCTAAAGACAAGAATCCTAGCATTCATGAGAAATTGATGTAATTGAAAGGGAAGCTAGAGAATTAGTTGGGGAATAGGTTAGGAACATGATTACAATCATTTGCAAGCTAGAGATTAGACTAATCATACTCCACATCTCAGTTTAGTATAAGAAATCAAGTTGTTAAGCAAGGAATCATGGTAATGTATATGTAAGGATCAAGATGCAAGTGAAGCATAGCAAGAATGAAGGAAAAGCAAGTATAAATGGGAAGAGACGTTCATGGCAAGGTGTTGCAAGGTTGCAGCACCTTGGCCATGGTCTCATCAGTAAAAAGAAGAAGAGAAGTGGGTAGGATAGAGAGCAAGAGAAGGAATCATACCTTGGAAGATGATAGTTGGAGAAAAGAGACAATGATTTTTGTAGAAGATCATCACCCAAGCCAAAGAAGAGCCTAAAAGGAGCCTTCCCACGTTCTCAAGTGTTGAAATGAGTGAAATATCATTCTAGGTTCGAGGTTTCACTTAAATAGATGAAGGAATATCCAAAAAGCATCTTTTTTTCTCAATTCTGGGTAACTTTGGTCGTTGGTTTTGGTTGATGGCATCGACCAAAAGGATCGACCAAAACAGGAACCAGGTTTCAGCAGAAAATCCAGAATTAGTTCAGCAACTTCGAACATGGATTTTGAGGGCTATACAAGGTCAAATTGAGTGAGGTTTTCTCTTACAAGTCAATCAAGAAGTCTAGTTTCTAGAAATACCTTTGGATAAAGCATGAGAGTTCATTATGTTCACCAACTAAGCTCACCTTCTTCGATGCGCAAACAGGATTTGCCAGACATAGTTCAGCAACTTCGGACAGGGATTTGGAGGGCTATATGGGGTCAAATGGAGTGGGGTTTTCTCCTACAAGTCCATCAAGAAGTGTAGTTTCGGGAAATATATTTGGATTGAGCACAGAAGTTCATTTGGTATTTCAACTAATTCACCCCTCTTCGGTGCGCATATTCAAAACTAACACTGACAATGCTCTCAAGTGAGGGGCATCATCGTCAATGTCCAAGGGCTTGGGCTCCAACGCCAAATCAACAATCAAAAGGGCTCACAAGTCTCATTTACCCCCACTTCGGGTTTTCGGACCTATAAGCATAACAGGTCCCGGGCCGAGTCAAGGTTAGGATAAGGCCAGACATTACAGATCTACCCTAAGGGAAAGGTCTGACATGGCTTCCTAAGGTTTTCAAAGATAATAATATTGAAATTAAAGTCCAACTTTTAAGGTCTAACATTGAACCAGTCTTTCTTTATCCCAAAATAAATAGGGTGTCCGGGCCAGGTTTGGGCTAGATGTTACATTCTCCCACCCTTAAAATAATTTCGTCCTCGAAATTGGGAGAGTACTAGGCTTCTAAGGAGATGGTGGTACTTCGCTCTTATCTTGACTTTTCTTCTCCCAAAATCTTCGAAAAACAATTAACAATAAATCTTTTGTAAGAAAAACAAGGAATAAGTCTAATATGCTTTGAAATCAAATCGGAAGTATGATCATGGCTTCATGAGGATTTCACAAGGATCATGGTGAAGATCAATATGAAGATCATAAAACCTTAAAATGAAAAGAGATTGTAGAGAGATGGTTGCAAGGATGCAGCATCTTCTTCATAGTCTCAATCACAAAGAATAAAACATAATAAGAGTAAAGTACCATCATGGCTTTATGAAGATTTCATAAGGATCATGGTGAAGATCAATATGAAGATCATAAAACCTAAAAAAATGAAAAGAGATTGTAGAGAGATGGTTGCAAGGATGCATCATCTTCTTCATAGTCTCAATCACAAAGAATAAAACATAGTAAAAGTAGATCAATAAAACACATGAGAGATTACTAACCTTCGATTGAAAACAAGAGATGAAAAGCTTGAAGTCTTGAAACAGTTAGAAGGAATAACAAATCATGAAGATCACACTTTCAAAATCACAAACATACTTGCCTTCAACTGTACAAATCATCAAAAAAAAAAAAAAAAAAAAAAAAAAAAAAAAAACAAAGTAATAAAAATCAAATTTTCTCAAAACTGGCCAAAGCAGCAAATTTTCACTTTCTTGGTCGATGCACTTTGGTCGATGGCATCGACCAAAATAATTCTGCGCGAAAGTTAGATTTAAAAGGGCCCACTTCTCTTTTCATTTTCATTTCTCACATTACCATTTCGAATTTAGTTATGGGGAAAACGACTTTCTAAGGTTTTCAAGGGTTTTCCAAGCTTGATTCAAGGCTCAAACAACACTTGCAACCCTCTCTTGATCATCAACACAAGTAGGTTCTCTTTCTTTTTCTCTTTTCTTGAAAACTTCATTTACCATTGATGTGTTCACCATTGATGTGTTCTTCATTAAAACTGAATAAAACTTGTTGCTAATGCTTAGGATCATGCATGTAGGTGATTAGAAACATGCTTCCATAAATTTTCAAGTAAGGCTAAGCTTCAAACACAAGATTGCATTCATTTTGGTTATCAAATCACTATTCATTTCACAAAAACCCAACTTTACAAAAACTTGTCTCATCTTCAAACAAAAATAAATTTTAGCATGAAATAAATTTCTACAATACTGATTCACTATAGGGGAGGTGTTCCCACTCTCCATTCGGTCAAATTCCAATTTTTCAAAAATCACAAATGCAAGCCAAAAGAGGGATTTTCTCTCTCCTACTTGCTGAATTTTCACTTTGAGGATGTCAAAAAGATGAATTTTCACCAAACAAAGTATTCCCGCATGTTTGTACAGGTCTTATGCACATGTTAGAATAATCAAATCAAAATTTTACCAAAAACGAAATTTTCTTAAAATTTACGAAAATGCCCTTCATTTAATAATCACACACTAGGACTAATTCAAATGAATTCCTTTCTTTGTTTCAACAGATTCACCATGCCTAGAGGAGGCCGACGGGTGGATAGAGGTCGAGGACATGTTCCTCGGGTAGAGGTTACGGACGAGGAGCATTTCACTACCCCTACGGCTGAGTTTCTATATGAGTACTATTTCCATGATATTCCGATTGAACACGGACGATTGGTGGATGTGGATGATTTAGAGGTGTTTCGTATTCGAGAGAGATTGGAGGCTATGGATTGGCTTCACTACCAAAGTACTAGCCCGCATTCTGCACGTTTCGTATGTACGGGATTTCTGCTGGTAGATTCTGGTTGTCATAGACATCACAGAGGCTTCGCGACGCAAGCTAGGTCAGAGGATGAGGGTGATATTGTCAAGGATGAATGACATAGAGGATGAGGATGCCGATGACAGTGATGATGGGGATGAGCATGGTGACAATGATGATCATGATGGGGTTCCAGTTCAGGATGAGGATGTTATTGATAATCAGGGAGACGAAAATCATAGAGATGAGGATCGAGGTCAGGATGAGATTTCGAGACACGAGAAGATTCTTACACCATGCTTCCGTGAGATTGGAGGTCCAACACATACGACTTTTAAGGTTCCAGGTGTGGCTTCTCATCAGTCATCGATTTCTTCCACACTTAAGAGGATAAAAGCTCGACAAAGAGGATAGAGTTCTATATGTATACCTTGGGAGAGAGATTTGCATGACTGGAGAAGGAGTTCAGATCCAGGAGGGACCAGACAGATCACCGGATTCGATCACCTAGATAGATAGTGCTAGGAGTTTCCTTTTATGCTTTCAATGATGTATTTCCTTTCAGACTTGTAAAAATCTCCTATGTGATTCATGAAATTCAGTTTGTTTCACTTATGTTATTGTACATTATGCATTTCTTTTATTGCATTAGAAATTGTAAATGTTTAGTTATGACTTATAACTCATGACGACCACTCACGACCATTACTCCCAATGACGACTCCCGACTCAAATTCATACGACAACTCATGACGACAACTCAACTCAGACTCATGACAACACGCGACTCACAACAAAGACTCACTGACAAGGACAACTCTTGACGACAACTTTAAACTCAAGACTCAACTCACGACTCACAACACAAACACAATACTTAAAACTGACAACTTAACTCTAACCATGACTACAACCCAAGTACAAGTCATAAAATTTTAATTATTGTGTATTATTCAACCAGTATGTATTATGCTTCATTTATTTAAGTTTCTAATCCAAGTTTTCTATTATTCCAATCTAAGAAAGTTTGAGTCACTTCTGAATCTATGACTCAAATATGCTTCATTATTGTGTTATGTGGTTATGATTGTCCGAAAACTTGGGCTCTGATACCATCTGTCACATCCCGCCCTAAATCCACCAAGGGGATACCCTATCTGGATTACCCGGGGAGTGAATTACAGTCCCGCCGATCAAGTTTAGGAACGATCATAGTCACTTAGCACAATAATATAATCAAAAGCAAGAACAATTCCTTGTTTCCAAATAATTTAATAATAAAAGTCAAGAAAGTACCTCAGAAGGTTTCACAAATAACATCAGAGTGCGGAAAGGATTTCATTAGTATAAACAATCAAGTGTGAAAAGGAGGGAGGAAACCCATCCTATAAAAATAGCGGAAGATGGTTCGACTAAAATTAAAGATTACAACCGGTTCTCCAAATAACAAGTGAAACAATTAAGCTATAGTCCCGACAATTCAAATAAAAAAAAGGTTAAAAAGGGAATGAGGCAACATCCCATCCCTAATACACAATTATAAAACTGAACTACTCCAAACAAGTCCTGATCTCGGTCTACTCGTCTTTATCAACTGGTTCATCGCCACCAGTATGATACAAGTCTTCAACTCGGCCTCCAGAGGGTTGACTGCCACAGTCAACAGTGGTAGTACCTGCAGAAAAGTCTAACAAAATATGTTGCAAAAAGGAGTGAGTTCGAAAGAACTCAGCAAGGTAGTCATTCCATAAAATATAAACCATATGATACAAGCCATAACATGATGCAATATGATATGGAACACATGATGCAAGTATGGTTCTAACTCTATGAATGCTGGTCTCTAAGGTAGACATGCTTTAAGTCATAGCACCGTACTTCTCTGGGTCGTCAGTCACTCTCCCATTTCCATATCTTGGAAATGCCTGGGGAAGATCGGTAAAATCATCAAAAACAGTGGTAAGGGGATCGGTCACCGCTCTCTCACATCACCATTTGGTCAAGTATTGGAGCATGTCACAGTAAAGCCTAGCCCACTGCAAGTCATCTACTCAGTCGGTCAAATCAGATTCAGATACGTCCATTCCTAGCCCCCGGCGATCCTTTCCGGTATCCTTCACACTAGAGTCAGCGAAATCCTAGATTTCGGACTCATCAACCCTATTGGTCATCCACATATAGTAAACGGGAAGCTCTCACATCCTCTCACGGATTGGTTACCGGTCTTGAGCTCCCGTAAGCCCAAGTCTATCCATATGCAACTCTACCAATAAATGGCCCCTTTCAAGTATCCGCATCATAGTTTATGTCCCCTACCGGATTGGTTACCGGCCTAGAGCGCCCATCCAACCATACACTACCACGGGTTGTTCGGTCTCAATGCCCTTCCTATTCGGGTCTGACATGACAAGGATAAACCTAGCCACCCAACTATACAGTCCTATGTATGTCATCCAATAACTCGGGAAAGAGTCGATAGGCACCTTCGGAGAACATCCCATACTATTCCCTCCGGTGCCCAAGGACAGAAGTGTCAGTAGGACAGCCCCCAATCCCAAGTCATACGTAAGCAATCACATATCCAATCTCATCATTTCTCATGCATCCAATGCATATCCATAATAGTAATCAAATCATGATATTGAAACGAATCATTATAAACATAAGCAAATCAAATTGATAAAGTAACACAACAAGAGTATAAAGATTTAAATGCTACTGTTCTAACACATATGTAATAGTCTCATAATGATTGAAAGAAAATCAAGAGATTTCATTCTTTAAATAAAACACAATTCAATATTTGATGACTTATATGTTTATGGAGATAACCATCCTTACCTTGGGTTGAATTGATGATGAATTGAGAGTACCAAGAAATAGTCCAAAATAATTGTTAAGGCCCTAAACAATTATCAATAATAAGTTAGAGAAGGAATCGGGAAGATTGGATGTCAAACAGATCAAAACGGAGCAAGGTTGCTGTCAGCAACAACTTTGGTCGATGGTCTTGGTCGATGGTATCGACCAAAAGGATCGACCAAAATTGTCTTCGGGACAGAATAGTGGATTTTGGGGATTTTGGTCCGAAATGGGTCTTCCGGGGTTCGGATCGATCTGAAACTTGGAGGGATGATTAATAACAATGTAAGAACACTACCTAGCAAGTATTATCACAATCCAATGGTCCAAATGAAAACCCCCAAATTGAGGTCCTATGTTCTAAAGACAAGAATCCTAGCATTCATGAGAAACTGATGTAATTGAAAGGGAAGCTAGAGAATTAGTTGGGGAATAGGTTAGGAACATGATTACAATCATTTGCAAGCCAGAGATTAGACTAATCATACTCCACATCTCAGTTTAGTATAAGAAATCAAGTTGTTAAGCAAGGAATCATGGTAATGTATATGTAAGGATCAAGATGCAAGTGAAGCATAGCAAGAATGAAGGGAAAGCAAGTATAAATGGGAAGAGACGTTCATGGCAAGGTGTTTCCAAGGTTGCAGCACCTTGGCCATGGTCTCATCAGTAAAAAGAAGAAGAGAAGTGGGTAGGATAGAGAGCAAGAGAAGGAATCATACCTTGGAAGATGATAGTTGGAGAAAAGAGACAATGATATTTGTAGAAGATCATCACCCAAGCCAAAGAAGAGCCTAAAAGGAGCCTTCCCACATTCTCGGTGTTGAAATGAGTGAAATATTTTTCTAGGTTCGAGGTTTCACTTAAATAGATGAAGGAATATCCAAAAAGCATCTTTTTTCTCAATTCTGGGTAACTTTGGTCGTTGGTTTTGGTTGATGGCATCGACCAAAAGGATCGACCAAAACAGTAACAAGGTTTCAGCAGAAAATCCAGAATTAGTTCAGCAACTTCGAACAGGGATTCGGAGGGCTATACAAGGTCAAATTGAGCGAGGTTTTCTCCTAAAAGTCAATCAAGAAGTCTAGTTTCCAGAAATACATTTTGATCAAGCATGAGAGTTCATTAGGTTCACCAACTAAGCTCACCTTCTTCGATGCGCAAGCAGGATTTGCCAGACATAGTTCAGCAACTTCGGACAGGGATTTGGAGGGCTATATGGGGTCAAATAGAGTGGGGTTTTCTCCTACAAGTCCATCAAGAAGTGTAGTTTCAGGAAATATATTCAGATTGAGCACAGAAGTTCATTTGGTATTTCAACTAATTCTCCCCTCTTCGGTGCGCAGATTCAAAACTAACACTGACAATGCTCTCAAGTGAGGGGCATCATCGTCAATGTCCAAGGGCTTGGGCTCCGACGCCAAATCAACAATCAAAAGGGTCCACAAGTCTCATTTCCCCCCACTTCAGGTTTTCGGACCTACAAACATAACAGGTCCCGGGCCGGGTCAAGGTTAGGATAAGGCCAGACATTACAGATCTACCCTAAGGGAAAGGTCTGACATAGCTTCCTAAGGTTTTCAAAGATAATAATATTGAAATTAAAGTCCAACTTTTAAGGTCTAACAGTGAACCAGTCTTTCTTTATCCCAAAATAAATAGGGTGTCCGGGCCAGGTTTGGGCTGGATGTTACAAAAATCATGAGAGCTGAGTAGAGAGATGTTTTCAACAGAGAATGCAACATCTACTCTACTGTCTCAGTCCAAAAATAATAGGAAAACAGAGATGGAGGAGAGGAAGAAAGTGTAGACATACCTTTCGATGCAAAAAGAGAAGAAATGCAAGAGTCCTTTCAAGAATCCAAGCTTGAGTGCAAAAGAAATGGTTGAAATGGAGCTTTGACTCGTTCTTGAGGCTTAGGAGGCAGAGAAGACGAATTAGACTCGAGCTTGGTTTTAAATAGAGCAGCCAGGACCTAAATCCACAAAACAGATCTCATTGGTCAATTGGTTGGTCGACTGGCCCAGTCGACCAATCAATCGACCAATCAGGATAGCAAGGCCAAGACAAGGAATTGAAGGTCTAGATCAAATCCAAACTTAAAGGGCTTTTACACACACACCAAATGGCTTATCTAGTATGTAGAAATGCCTTCGAACCAAGTCAATTAATACTCCAAGTTCATCAACTAATCCCATCTTCATCAGGGTGCAGTTTCCTTTTCAGTCTTGAACAAGTTTCCATAAATGGAACACTGTCATCAACTTCCATGGATTCTAGGCCAAACATCAAGTCTTCCACTGAGGTGGCCCATAGTTGACTTCTTCCTTTACTTTGGGTCGTCGGACCTACAAATAACAGGGTTTTCGGGTCAAGGTCAGGGCTGGATTTCACAGGTATCTAGTAAAAAAAATTGCAACAAGAATGTGCAACACATCCACAATTCTCTGTTTCCTATGAGGACAAACTTTCTCAAGATACAACTTACTCTTTTCCAAATTGATATGCTGAAATGAAAACTCTTGATATTTTTCGAAAAATAGTAGCAAGTTTTTAACATGTCTCAGTGATGCATTCCACAACAAAAATATCATCGGCATACAGTAAGTGAGAAGGGACTTTGGCTCCTCTTGGGCTTGGAGAAGGATGCCATCAACCCTCCCCCACCATTGCTTTCAGCCCCCTACATAAAGCCTTGTTTGCAATCAGAAACAAAAGAGGAGAGATAGGATCTCCTTGCCTCAAACTACAATGTACTCCAAAGAACCCCATTGGATCACCATTGACAAGTACTCAAATCCTAGTAGAGATCAATAACGTGAAATCCCTGACAAACCCTAATCCAAAAATCTATGTTGTAGGTTCGAAGACCTGAAGTCAAGGTAGGAGATAGCTATGGACCATCTCATTTGAACCCATTGGCTCTGACCTAAAACCAATGGAGGTTGATAGTGAAGATCATATCATGGAAACCCTAATTGACTTTGAGAGAAGATGTAGCTTGAATGAAGATGGACTTGGGAAATGGACTTTGAGTACAGTGTTGACACTTTCGGAAAGTCCTATGAATTCAGGTAAGACCCTTTCTTAAGTTGGAAGAGGACCCAAGTGGTGAATATGGCTTCTGGAGACCAAAATTCAGCATTTGACCAAAGGGGACTCCTTTGGTCGATTGCCTTGGTTGCCCTAGGCGACCAAGCCAAGCGACCAAAGCTAGCCAGGGACAAAATTTGTCTCTTTTGGAAAAAAATAGGTTTTTGGAGCCCTATATATTCAAACTTCGATCTAATTTGTACCACTTCGCCTCTTAGCTTTTGGAGAACGTGAGAAGAACCCTAGAGCTTCCTCCTCAAGGCCAAGGTTGATTCCAAGCATCTGTGATAGATTCCTCCATTGAATCTTCTTCTACAATGTTAGTATTTGCATCTATACTCTATTCATCTACTCTCTCTACAATTTCAACTCTTTGTTTTGATTGTGAGGAAGGTCTTACACTACTGTAATGACCTAATCTCTGATCCTCATAGTCTTAGAGTGAATCCCCATTCACTCTATTCTTTCTGTGGACAACACTGAGTGATTTCGGTGTTTTACTTAGCACAATGACCATGATTTATTCTTACTTGAGTTGTTTGATTTCTAATCAATGTTAGATCTGCAAATTCTCACGAAAAGACTAGAATGAATGATGATTCATTCTAGAGATAAGAAAATAGTAGATCATGGTTATAAAACAACCTGGGCATTTTGGTTTTATAACGACTTAAGATTCACTGTATTTTCAAAATTTCTAAACTACACTCCTCTAAGAGGAGAGGGTGAAGGAAATCATTACTAAGCTGTACTTTTCAATTGTTTTTCTCATTTCCTCATTTATAAGAATATTAAGCAACAATAAATGTATTGTTCTTTTTTTTAATTTAAACTAAACAATGTTAGGCACAGGGGGACATTTTAGGAAGTCCAGTTTGCATTGGTGACCTCGCAACGATATTATTCTCCCTTATCAGAGATGATGATGCCATGGGAAAGAAATATTACAACATGTAACCTTGTATTATTATTTTTAGAAAAAATTATGTTGTGGGTCCCCTTATTGAAGCCTAAACTATTTTTTGAATCCCTTTAGCACGGAAAAGTATGTCTAGGTCCCAAACCAACTAACACCGTCTCAAACCATTTACCTCATTCAAATTTCAAATTTGAAAAGGCCAAAATATTCCCAAAATATTTGAATGACATTGTGAAATGACTAAATACGCCCCACCATGCTGAAATCACGCACCACTAGCCCCACCCTGCCGAAAATCACCTACCATAAAATAAAAAATAAAAATAAAAATAAAAAAAATAAAAAACCACCACCGCCCCACCATTCATTCTGAATTTCATGAACCTATAAGAAAGTTTTCTTTTCTATTGCAGAAAGAATAATCCCATTTGCATTTTGTTTCCATAGCTTATTTGGGGGATTTCTCGCCCTGGTTTTGGATCTAGATCCTCTCCACCTAGTCGGGCTATTCCCTCATCGCCCCACCCTCAAAAAGGGCTTGACGCAAGCCTACTGTGGTACACAGGTAGGCCCATATAATATCTTCTTTTTTTTGGGGGGGGGGGATAATGGGTAGTTGGGTGGAGAGGATCTACGAGTTAGGGTTATCTTAATATAATATGTGGGCTTGGATTAATTACTGAGGTTAATAATTGATGGGGTCTCAACACATCAAACCGATGCACTGCCATAGGCATTTTGATCAAGGACCCAGGGGAAAGGGAAAACAATAAATAAATGCTAAAAAATAAATCCCAAGTTAAGAATCTGGAGGGGTAGATAGAAGTGGGAATGGGGGGGGGGGGAGAGAAGATTATTGGCAAATGTTACTTACTTGCATCTTTGAATATTGAATAATAAAAAAAAAACTTGAATGAACGATTCGAATCTCAACCAACCCTAAAAATCAGATCTAAAAGGATCTAGATCTGCAATTGCTAGAACCAAAGAAAAACGAATCCTCAATCTTGAAACTAGAACTTGAACATGAAACTGAATTTGAAGTTGAATTACATAGAAAAATTAAACCTAAACATTCAATCTAGAAATTAGAATCTCAACAAAACAATCAAAGAAAACTAGAGAAAGCCTAAATAAACTAAAGAGAAAAGAAAGTTTGCTCCTAATAAGCTCTAAAAAACGTCCTCCCTTGCTGGAGTATGCTCTCCTTTTAGGGATATGATTCTTGATAGAGTTTGAATCAAACTCAGAGTTCCTATCTGACTCAACCAAGGAAGGTTTTGGCGTATTAATAGGATTGACTTAGAGAGATCAAATGCACAATTCCATCGTTGATTTGAGGATCAAGAAGTCGTGAAGCTCTCCTCCAAAAATCAGCTTGATCAAACACCGAATGACAATTTGATGAAAGGCTTGACTGAGACTGGACAGAGACACTCAAAAACGGGAATTTTCCCTCTTCCTTCTCTGAATAGGATTGTTTTTTCTCTTTTTCCTTATTTTATCAAGTCCCAAATAGGAAATAAAATATTGAAGCATGCAAGGACTGTTTTTATCTATGTTCTTCTTTATTTGTAAAATATTTTGGAGTTGGCCCATAATCACATCTTCAGCCCATCATGCTCTAGATCAGGCCTATTTTTGCACTTGAGAATTTGAACGGACCTCTTGATGTGTAAAATTGCATATTTCATACTCAAAACTCCAAATGTTTGTTTAAATCTTGACAAGTCCTAAAATTTGCAAAAACAATATAAAACCCAAGGTAGCTCCACTCTAAGTGTGTAAAATGCATACTTTATGCCCTAAGATTTCATACATAAATGTGCTCATCATCTGCCAAAGATATAGGTGATGGTGGCATTTAAAGGGTATTTTAGTCATATCATATTTATTAAACAAGTTGGGGGATATTTTAGTCATTCCATATTTGAAATTTGAATGAAGTCAACAGTTTGAGACGGTTCTTTTCGATTCTATTAGTAATTAGTGATCGCGAATCGAGCTTGATGCCTAGCCAGGATTATTGCATTGGATTGATCAGCGGAGTCCTTTCTTTTGAAGGGCAGAGTGCCTATTTCACATGGAAACATGACATGTTGTGTTAGTTGGTTTGGCACCTAGATTTTTTTTTGGCACTAAGACCCAACAATAGTTTAGGCCCCATTAAGGTGACCCAGCCATAAGTTTTTCTTATTTTTATTAATAAAAGCTCCCTATTGCTCCCGAAAAAATAATATAAAAAAGGTAATTTTCATT
Organism: Hakea prostrata; assembly: GCF_041222555.1. Taxonomy (NCBI): domain Eukaryota; kingdom Viridiplantae; phylum Streptophyta; class Magnoliopsida; order Proteales; family Proteaceae; genus Hakea; species Hakea prostrata. The sequence goes on along the minus strand of NC_142608.1, from coordinate 28,926,823 downwards.
TGGACCCCCTAGGATTTGATCTATGTCATTTTTAATCCAAATAAATGGACACTTTACATCTACCTCCCCTTAGGTATCCAATAAAATCAATTAAGGACAAATTATGATTTTTATGACCAAAATACCCTTACATATATTCTACCATAAGATTTGCATCATGTCTTCATAATTAAATCCAACGGTCAAAATCAAATAGTGTGGGTTCACTTGTAAAAACTATTTTTTATTTTTACATTTAAAGATTTAAAGTTTTTTAATTTACAAAATCAACTCCTTATTTAGCCGACTCCCAAATCCCTCTTCATTTGGTCTACCCAAATCCTCCGCCACTTGAACTGAAAGAGAAGCGGATCAAAATCTAAACAAGATCGAGAAAACTCAATAACAAAAAGAACTGTTGAATACTTTATGATTAGGGGTTGTACAGATCCATTTCGGAAGTTCGCATAGGTGAGGCTTTATTAACATTTGATTAACTAGTTTAGATATATCAATTGTCCCAATCACCAAAATCATCCCCTTGATAGACAACCAAAAAAACAAAAAGAAAAAAACCATAGGGATAGCAGAGAGTTTGCAAGATTCTTGACGCCATCGATCTGAAATAGAAAGCGATAAGAAAACCTAGAGTAACAATTTAGGTTCCCACTCGCATAGTAGTAACGATTGATTAACATAGACCATAGTCCTTAAAAAATAGAACGATCAGTGAGAAAGGAAAGCAAGAAATCATGATTCTCAGTAGATAAAAGAAGAATAAATGTTATTCGATTGACGATTTTCAACTTTGTTTGCATTTTTATCTATCTAATATGTTTGAATTTTGTCTCTCTCTCTCTTTTGTGTGTTTGATTTGCATTGTATGAGATGATCGGTTGATAGTTGATACCACTGTTCTTCACTCTCGCGGTCTTCAAATCAAGGAAGACATGACAAGACCGAAATAGGGTTCTGAGTGAAATGGCGAAGGAAGAGGTTTCAAATCAGGTTTGGATGGAGGGTTTTCACAAAATGACTTTTAGTTTTGAGTAAAAACTTAAGTCTTTAAATGTAAAAATAAAAAATAGTTTTTACAAATGAACTTACACTATTTATTTTTAGATTCAAAAGTTTAATCATTTATAAATTTATGAGATCCAAACACCCCAACTCTTTTGATTTTTATCGTTGGATTTAATTACAAAGACATGATGCAATCTTACGGTAGAATAGATGTAAGGGTATTTTAGTCATAAAAATCACAATTTATCTTTAATTGATCTTATTGAATACTTCAGGGGAGGTATATGCAAAGTATCCATTTATTTGGACTAAAAATGACATAGATCAAACCTCAGGGGTCCAAATGAAAATTACTCTAAAAAAATTTCAATAATATAAGTGTAATATTTTGCAAATTTAAAGGGTGTATATGTGATTTGCTCAATCTTATAAGGTCAATCAAGTGATACATATTTGACTTTGAAAGTAATAATATCGATGTGTATATATATATTGATATCATATATACTTACCAAATAAACTAAGGATACTGTATATGTAAGGTGTTGACAGTGAAGTTTGTTTGCATCAGCTTATGCGTACCTTGACTATATCCTTAGGGAACAACTTTTATACATGATTTAAATTTAAGATGGGGCTTCGCTTTTGACCCCAAGGGAGTTTGAGCTCTTGACCTCATATTATGAAGCATTGTCTTTTTGTCAATTGAGCATTCCCTCGAGAATAACCTCTAAAGTATTGCTACTCTCCCATATACCTACTAATACTAAATTTGATGGTTTTCTTATTGATAAACTTGATACTATACACTAAAACTTCCTTACATTAGAATTATCTTCCATTAACCATGGACTTTTTATTCTTCGTGCTAGTTGCTACTTCTTTTATTATTTATTTATTAAATTTTTTATAATTTTTTATTAGGGTTAAAAATCTTCAATCTTCCTCCTATCTATTTAATTTCTTGAATTAGAAATTTAGAATACCTCTTGCCCTCCCGAGATGGCTAAAAGTTAGTGAAGGCTTAGGAATCGCATGACTCATTCCAATACCTTGCATTCATGTCAACACATGACTGTGCGTAGGAACCTTATCTTATTCTTATTCATCTTTCTTCTGTAAGCTCACATTTGTCTAGGGGTTGTACCATTCAATAATTCAAAATCTACCAAAAACTACCAAAAAAATTAAAAAAATTCAATAATTCAAAAGAACTTGCATGATGCGATATATTATCAGTTACCCATAAAGGAGAAAGAGACGAGATCCTAATACACGGCATGGGAAAAAGTGTGAAATACAGAAATTAATAGACACGAGGTTTGATATCAGTTTTATGTCGATATGAGATTAATACTTCCTAAGGTATTCCTTTGGAAGACGATCTTTTATATTATACTACTCCTTATTCATATCATCTGATACGGTATTGACTTGACATCGATCCGACATAGACCACAAAATAGGCCAATGTGCCGGATATAAGTTATATGACTTAGTGTTGGATCCTCCAGGATCTATATGGTTCCTATAATAATTAAAGCGTGTTATGAATACAATCGCGGAAGCGTAGAAATAAATACATGTGTTGCATTCACGTTATAGATCCTCCTTTTGCTCTCCTTGAATCTTCCGTAGCTTTTCACCTTTTTGGAATCCTTCGTTTGAGTGTTTGTGGAAACAATCTCAAACCCAAATATTGCGTGTGACGACTACGGGGACCCAAGGAGTTATTTATAATATAAAACCCTAACCTTTAACCACTCCCACAATAGTAAAGGTCAGTAATACCCTTGAATGAATATGAGCCCAGATAAAGGGACCAGTGTTAGTTAAGCCCACAAAACCCAACAATCTCCCACTTGGGCTATACTAACACAAGTACCTTTACCTAAGTATTCGGCCATAATGCCCATAATCATTCATCACTCATAAAACCTGATTCAACCAACAAACAATTAATGTGAACGACAGTAGGAGATGCTCCTCAATATACGGAACACAACTATCTGCCATTACAGTCATTAACAACTCGCTGATATGAATCCTTGGGGTGCATACAAGAGGTAAAGAATGCAAAACCTTATGTGATCACAAAAGCATTCCCTCTTGTGGGTCCTTTCCTGATCAATGATTAGCCTACCTTGAATTACCTCATAGGTAGAATATTCAGATATTATAATTTGGCAAACCGCCATTGATCGATCTAACATTAATATCTGACTTTAGCAATACCGCTAATTGGCATAACCGCCTATGGCAAAACCGCCCATTGGCATAACCCCATTGGCATAACCGCCCATTGGCAAAACCGCCCATTGGCATAACCGCCTATTGGCAAAATTGCTAACCAAGATTTAGGCTAAATAACGCCATAAATCAAAACCTGACCAGAATTTAGGCTAAATACCGCCATAAATCTGAACCTTGACTAAATACCGTCATAAATCAGAACTTTGACTAAATACCGCCATTGTCATTAAAACCTTGGCTAAATACCGCCATTGTCATTAGAACATCAAATGTAGCAAATATAAATCTACATTATTTACTTTAATCATTAACACAAGATGAAAACGAAATAATCATCTTATTAATGAATAAATTTCATAGTGAAGTCAAAGAATGTTGAATAAAAACAAACAACAACTCCCACTAACTGGAAACATGATTTTTAACAACTCCCACTGAAAGTGCCTTAGTAAGTGGAAGACATTTTAATGGTACTTTAAATGACATATATAACTTATCAAAGTCAATTTTAGGCATTCATTTAATAATAATGACAAAAAATATATATTACCAAAGAAGGAAAAATTACCATCATGCTGGTAAGAGTTACCGACTGTTACTACATTTCAACCTTTGGGTTGAGAATGCATTAATCCCCTTACAATTTGCAACTACCGCGGGATATATGACTTTGAAAGTGCCAACACCTTTGGGTTAATGATACTTCTAAGTCATCATATTCCTTTAAAAACATGTGCATAAACATACTTTGATGATGACACCTTTGGGTGAACACCATCAATTTTCTGCAGTAATATACCTTGGATCACATAATATTATAATAAAATTATATTTTACCACTTTGGTGGGTTCCACATAATTCTATCATAACATTATGTAATCCTATTTGCAGTAATTTATAATGGGATTCTTTCAATGAGAAAACAATTATGCACATCCAATGTAAATTGTTTCCATATTCTAGAAACTTTTAAAAGAAAAAAAAATTTTACAGAAATATTTCTTTGGCACATAACAAATATATTAATCCACATTAAAAATGAGTGCAACAATAATCCTTGAAAATCTCTTACCTTTGGGTAAATAAAATACCTTAAATTATTATTCACTCCCACTCGTGTGCATATACTATTATTATATAGATGATATCACATTTAAGCAAATGTCACCAAACTTTGATTACACTTCTCCTCTTATTATCTCCATCAAAGATTTGTAGTCAAAAAACAAAAATACGCACAATATATTAACACGTATACAACCTCAGTTATCAATTATTGATAAAACTATAATTTTTCACCATTACCATAAATAGAAAACTAAAACAAATATTTAATTCAAATTATAAAACAATTGATCGGATTAATCAAACGGATTCAAGTTCTAATGTAATGGTACCTTTAAGAAAACGTGTATGTTCACCCAATTCTATTTTAATCTGTGGTGATATTTCATGGGTTGAAACTTGGTTCTTGGTTCTTTTAGCCAATCCAATCATTAAGTAGCCATGAGAGCTCTTTACCCCCTTTGCCTTTTGATACCATTTGTTAGAAATAATGGATGCACAACTACGAATAGAGAAGAACACAAGTAAAGCACACAAGGGATTTAACGTGGTTCGGCAAAACCATGCCTACGTCCACCAGAGAGAAAATGAGTTTCACTATTTCTAGGAAACCTTACACCACTCTCACACACACAAAGTGTCACCCTTTGCTTGCCCCCCATCCTTATCCTCAGGATGTGTTTCCCAATCCCTTACAGAGATTGATTCCCCAATCTCATACAGAGATAGATACGTATAGGTTATCCCACAGAGACTATTTATAGGGAAACCTAAAACCCTAATCCCAATGTAATTACAGTTTTACCCCAGTAATTGACCCAAATCCTGTTTCAATTACAAATACAACCAAAACCATAATTACATGGACCCACAGAATACAAGACACCCACACCCAACAATCTCCACCTTGGCTTGAATTATGCAAACGACCTTAAAGAAAATCGTTGATGATGTCTCTCTGCAATTACCAGTCTCTGTGTATCCACCACACCTTACCGCATGGCCCACGCCCACATCCCCTCCAGGGATGCTTTTGTTAAGCGACATGCAAATTCCATAGCCCATCTAATACATGACCCAAGCATGTACCAAATATTCTTTCTTGTATTTTCAGTCACTTATCTGGGCATTCTTATGTTGGATAGACAGGCAACATGGCTCGGGCATACATTAAGTTTCATAACAAAAACCACTAATATTCTTTTACCATGTATTAGCTATATGCACCAGTATTTCAACCAATAGATTTGTAAATCATGCCATGCTAAAACTGATCATACAAGAAAATAATTAGTTCAGCAAATGGGATGCCTGGAACTGAATAACAGACTAAACTGTATCAATTCAAGATGAAAATCAACTCCTCAGTTGCAATCTTTCTGAACTTATGTACAAAGAGCATGGCTAACACTAGATGAAATAAGCCAATGAGAAAACACACAAAAAAAACAATGCATATCAGACATTGAAATGGATTCCATGTGCTCAGACTACATAAATAAATCAAATTGTCAAATATCATCCAAAAGAAGAGGATATATAATTAGAGGGAATCCAAATCAATTTGAGCAATCACAGTTCAAACAAGTGCACTTTGAGTCTGTCTAAGCCCATGATTTATTCCAAATTTTCAGAAAGTGCAGGATATTATCAAATTCAATCCAAAAACACTAATTAATTTTATCTCCCCCCAGATCCAACGCAAGATTATTAGATAACTGAACCTCAGCACAATCCTGACGAGGCCCTAAATAGTACCATGGGGTAGTCCCATATTTCCCCTTCTTCTTCTTCTTCTTCTTCTTCTTCTTCTTCTTCTTCTTCTTCTTCTTCTTCTTCTTCTTCTTCTTCTTCTTTTTTAATTTTTTTTATGAAAAGGAGAATTTCACCTTAAGTAAAAGAAGTGAATTTTGCTATTTTTATAAATCAGTTAAAACCAAATGATAAAGCATATCAGGTTTTTCTTCAACTGAAGCCCTTCGGTGCCCCAGAACCGTTCTACACGTCGCAAGCCTTGTAGCCGAAGAGATTGCACGTTAGGCAGTGAGGAGGGATATGCATTCAAGCCTAACCTTTTGCTCAGAGAACCCTTCCCTTAAAAGTATAAATATAGGTAACAGGGAAAAGAAGAAAAGAAAAGAAAAAAAATCAGGCAGAGCGCTGATAAGACCATGTAAATAAAACTTCTTCAATGGTCTGACATATGGTTACCCATTGAAAATTTTGAAGCCTAGAAACTCGAATGACATTTGGAAAAGCATATAAAGAGACAAAGCTGTGCACCTAGAAAAAGCAGTTGAGGCACAATTTCTTTAAGAATGGGGACATAAAACTGAAGGCTCCCAAAAAGAGTAATTGCCTGGAAAGATGAGAGAAGTATTTGAAATCTGTCATGGAAACAAAATTATAGGAGGTACATGGAGATCCCAAATAATGTCCTGGTCCATCAAGATTAATTGCATGTTTCCAACGGACTAAAATTCCCTAGTAAACATTATACGCTGGACAATGAGATTTGTTCATCAAAGCAGAGATGTGCAGAAATTTAAAAATTTCTGATAAGAACTAGTCTCACTAGAATGGAGATTGACTTTGGATCTCAGAAGTAAAAACCGAGGAGCAGAACATCCTTTCGTAAGACATTGCAGATTAGTTCAGCATTAAAGCCAATGTAATTATTACGAACGCAAAAACTCCTTCCAATGGATCTCGTAACAATTGCAAGTTAGAACACATTGATGAAATCCACCTTTATTAAATTAACCTAGTCTAGATTCAATTTGCGATCAGCAAACACTAATAGAGTTTCCATCTCTTTTCAGATTTACATTGAAAAAGATTGTATCAAAATAGAATAATCATTATTCCAATTACTAAGCTGTCAAGCTAGACGGATTTAGAAAATTCGAGCAGTAATCTCAAATGCAGCTTATCGTTAATCATGGATACTATGCAAAGCAGAAAGAGCAATCGTTTTTGATAAATAGTAATTTTATAGAATAGAGACGAAATATTATAGAATTTATATGATACTATTCTATTTAATGGGAAACCTTAAACTTAAACAGAGAAGAACCGCAGAAGTAATGTGATCGGTTCCAACTAGTCGGTAGGGTTCGGGAAGCTCAATTAATTAAGCATTATCCGTGGTATTCTTATTGCGAGGAATTATTCAGTTTGATTGCAACTAAAGCACAAATCCTTTTTATCCACGGAAACCTGCAACTCCAAATAGGAAAAACCCAGAACCCGTTTTGGAGGTTTTAGTCATAGAAAAAAAAATAAACAATTGGGAATCAAATATAATGAGAAACCAATCAAACCCTTTGTGGAGGATTCCGATAGTTCAAATCCATCTTAACCACAAGATCATCAACAAATGAAACTGACTCTTAACTAAGAATTGGCGATCACGAAATAGATCGATTAAAAGTAGAAAGAATAAAGAGAAACGGGATTGAATGAACAATTGAAGAGTTGAGACGCAGGCCACTGCTTCATCGCCATGTCCTAGGGTTTCCGTACACGGAAAAAGTTTGGCCGACGAAAAGGAGATCGTGTTCTTTAAAAAAAAAATTGAACCCAAAAACACCCACAACCAGATTCAAGATCTCATTATTCCAAATCCTAAAATTTTACCAATGATACAAGAAACACAATAAATTTATTAACAAATCATGCATGTTAAAACAATTCTCACATTTGGATCCTTACATTTGGATCCCAAAGATAATCAGGGTTCCAATTAAAACATGAATCTTCCATTGGATCTCAATAATAATAAAAATAAAAATAAATTATTCTCGATCTACGTTTCAATTAACCCTACATCCTCCCATTTATCAAATTCAAAATCAAATCAAATAACACCCAGCTAATCAGTAGAAATCAATAATTCATAATATTAAATTATTATAGAAAATGGCTCTGATACCAATTGTTGGATCCTCCAGGATCTATATGGTTCCTATAATAATTAAAGCATGTTATGAATACAATCGCGGAAGCGTAGAAATAAATACCTGTGTTGCATTCACGTTATAGATCCTCCTTTTGCTCTCCTTGAATCTTCCGTAGCTTTTCACCTTTTTGGAATCCTTCGTTTGAGTGTTTGTGGAAACAATCTCAAACCCAAATATTGCGTGTGACGGCTACGGGGACCCAAGGAGTTGTTTATAATATAAAACCCTAACCTTTAACCAACACTTAGGACCATGAAATGGGCCAGCGTGTCCCACATCATTAAATAAATTTCTTTTCTTTTGTGAAGAAAGGGAGACAGTTGCATTACTAAGAGTAAATATAGTACATAAAAAACAAGCTCATCTTCTGAAGAAGCATCGACCACAACGCTGTTCGTTTATAAATTGAGCAAGCCGCTCAGGTAGGCCTGGCGATCAAGCATAACCCTACAATCAACTAATGCCAACCCTGCCAAATAATCAGCCTAATGGTCTTTAGAATAAATAAATTTCTGTTATAAAATAAAGAAAATATATATTGAATACAAAGAAGAAAGACAAGATGAGTTCAACTCATCTATTGAGTTATTCATTACATACTTATAATGGAACTATCATATTTTTTTGATATAGAAATATCAAAGTCTACAAAGAAATACAATATATGATTCTCACACACAATAAGATGATCTTGATATGGAATGATAGATTGTCGCCCAAGATAGAAGGTGCATAGAATGGAAATATTGACTACCAACATTGTGTAATTAATGAGATGGCTGTGATATTCACCAATATTGCATCCTGAGATAGTTGAGATATTCAATTGGAAGTATAATTTTTTTAGGGGTGATGAACATTCACAACCAATATTATTTATAACATTATTCCTTGGATGTTCATCAATAGATAATGTACCTCGTTAAAACTTTATTAAGAAAAAATCCTGTAAGAAAAAAATCTTAGTGAAGAAAAAAGAATGTACATATTTAAATAATACGTCTTTGTAGCTAACTCGTTAAAAATCTTACCAGGAAAACCTAGTAGACAAAACCTTGGTAAAGGGAAAAAGAGTGCAACATGTATTTTACTCCCCCTGATGATAACATCATTGAGTATCTTTGAATATACACATTCCAATATCATATATCAGCTTCTCAAAATTTGAAGTAAGCAATGCCTTAGTAAATAAATCTACCAAATTATCACTTGAACGAATTTAATGAACATCGATTTCACCATTTTGTTGAAGACCATGAGTGAAGAAGAATTTTGGTGAAATACATTTCGTTTTATCTCTTTTGATGTATCATCCCTTCAATTGAGCTATGCATACAACATTATCCTCATAAAATATTATTGAAACCCATTCTTCTAGTTGAGGATTGCATACTTCCTGAATGTGTTTTATTATTGATCTTAACCAAATATATTGTCGACTTACTTCATGAATCACTATTATCTATGCATAATTTGATGAAGTGATAACTATAGTCTGGTTGTTGAACGCCATGAAATAAGTAACCTTCACTTGTGAATAAATATCTGATTTTATGTAGATCAGATAAATATCCTACATCTGCATCACAAGTAAGTTGATGTCTACATTCATAAAATAACATCATATTAATAATTCATCGAAGATACTGAAATATATGTTTAATAACATTTCAGTGTCTTCGTATTGGAAAAGAGATAAATCTTGGTAATACATTTATAAAAAATGTTATATTCGATTGTGTATTATTAGCAAGATATATTAATACCCTGATTGCATTAATATATTGATGCGTTCAAAATCTGCGTCATCCCTTAGATCTCCTGAGAGTGACCTGCAAAAACAAGCGTCAGATGTGGCCCGACCACTAGGATCGGGAGTCCACCTCTGAAGGTTAAGTCAGTTGATGAACTTAATCACAAACAACTCTGTTGAAGCACAGAGCTAAGGAATGAATAACGAGAATACGATTCCGATTGTATTCGTGAGTCTGTCCTCTACCTTGTGAGTAGGTGATGTCTTATATAGAGTGTACCTTCGAATCTTCTTCGTTGGTTGTATTTGAGCCTTCTTCGGATAGTCGTTGGATCTTAACAGATAAATCCGTTGAGTGATAGATCTCTACTAGGTTGGACTAGTAGATGACTCCTTTGATAATATGATCGTTATATGGTAGTTATCCATATAATAGCGATGCGTGACAGCCGCCAAATGTTGCTAACCATCTCTAGGTTGATTAACTTATTCCGATCGTATCGGATTAGGGCGTGCTTGTGACTGAGTTAGTTTTCTTCATTTTGCAAGGTTGCAGCATCATCTCCAAGGTCTCAACAGCAAAAGAGGGATAGAAAAGAATAGAAAGAGATAGAATAGAGAGTGGAATGATGAATCATACCTTGTAGTTGTAGATGGAGACAAGAAACAATGATTAACAATGAGTTTTGGTGGAGTATCCTTCACAAATGCCTAGGAGTTGCTTTAGGAAGCTCCCCCCACGTTCTTAAGAGTGAAAATGATTGCAATAGGGTTCAAAACACGATGCTAGTATAAATAGATTAGGGAATATTCCAAAGAATCATTAACTTGGCTGACTGGGAAACTTTGGTCGATGGTCCTTGGTCGATGGCATCGACCAAAGAGGATCGACCAAAATATAAATCAACAGAAAAGTCAGGTTTAGTTCAGCAACTTCAGGCCGGGACTTGGAGGGCTATACAAGGTCAAATTGAGTGGGGTTTTCTTCTACAATTCAAACCAGGTTCGGTTATATTTTCTCCATATCACGAGCCCCCCAGACCAAGTGTTCAGTTGATCCCGAGGGCTTGGTTTTTAACTGGGTTCTCCGTCGAACAATAGTTTTGCATAATCCTCAACCCATTAAATGTCACATCACATTTAATGCGTCTGTGTCACTTTTTCCTCGAACATTGTGAGTATTCACACTTTTTGTGGGGGTGACGCCATGCGTCCTTTGCAGCCGAAACTATTGTTGCTCACGCAATCAAAACGACGGTCTGAACGCCTATTCTGGACTCGTGAGTTCAAACTTTCGAACCGTCTCCAAATCTCAATCGTTGATGTTGGATTCATCTCGATCGTACACGTCCTCAAACACTTGTTTCGTTGTCTTCGTAGGTTTCATTCTCTTTGACTGGAATTTTGAAACTTCTTCGTCTTCTTCGCGCCCTCACGATCTTTTCGCTCTCGAGCTTTCTGGCTCAGTGATTCAGTAAGTTCTTGTCTCCTTTGCAATGTTTACTTTCGTCTCTAGGTTTCTTTTTTCTCTAGAAACCACAATCAGACTTTTTAGTAATGGATGGCGGTAGGGTTTCTTCTGAAATTTCCCTTGTACTTAGCGCCGGTAAGGGCGATAGTGGTGATGGAGCCTTTGCCTCCCCTCTGAGCAGTCGGATAGCGATAAGAAAACCTTAACTGCTCTCTGGCATAACTCGCAGAAGTTAGCCAACAAAGAAAAGTAGAAGAAAAAACTGAGACTTTTTTTGCCCTTCTTGAGTCTGGACCATCCAGGACTCCGAGGGTGACTGCCGAATCCTCTAGGCAGTCTAAACAACCTACCAGGTCCGCTGATGGACTTGGTTCTGTTGCTTCCTCCTTTACCGAGGAAAACCTTCCTTCAGCCATCAGATGTTTTGACTTTCCTTCCTCGTACCAACTTAGGGCTCCCACTTCTGATGAGAGGGTTAATTCGATCCTTCCGGGCGAATTTTCCTTGTATCTAGATACTCTAGAGAGCAGAGTTCGCTTTCCCTTCTTTAATACTTTGTTTTCTGCTATTTTGAATCATTGGGACATTTGTCCCGTAATGCTTCTTCCCAATAGCTGGTGTCTCATCGTCGGCTTCTTGGGTTTATGTTTTGAGCTTAGCATCATACCTTCTCTTCCTCTTTTTGTACATTTTCATGTTCTTTCTCTTTCCCATCCTCCTGGCTGGGTTGTGCTTTCCAAGCGCAACAAAGTTGAGCTTGACTGGTTGGGCAGCATTCTTGCCAAAGGAACTTGCCCTTCTAATCACAAAGGGTGGCGCAAGCGGTATTTTTTTGCCAAGCGCCTCAATCAGATCTTAACTTCCCGAACGCCTGGAAGCTGTTCACTTCATATTCTGAGGGTAACCGGGTCCCTCCATTATTCAAAGAAGACAGAGCTGCTGTCGGGAAGATCAAGTCAATTCAGTCACATCCACCCAGCCGGTACCCCATTTGGAATACCCGGGATGTGATCCACAGTCCAACGATCAATGATCTAAGGTCCATGCCTCCCACATACACGGTAACACAATCATGAACAGTAATAATCAATGGTAAAAACAACTAATATCAAGTATCATGAATAAGACAAGATTAACTAAATCAGAGTGCGGAATATAGATAATAAATAAGGTATGATCAAAATCATAAAGGGTGAGAAGGTATGGTAGTCACCCTCTCAGAGCAGCGGAAAAGTATTAAATCAAGTTAGTTACATATCCAAGTATCACCGGAATAATTCAAGACAAGTTAATTACAAAATCTAAGGTTCCACAAATACACCAAGGGAATGGGGCACTATGCTAGGGTTTCTTCTATACTAATAGTAGTCTCCTCAACAGTACGGATGAAGTAAACCCAGCGCTGCCGCTCCCGCACAACTATGGGGCTAACCCTGGTGCGAATAATAATCCTCCTTGGCTCCAATATACGAATCCTCACCGACGCCACTACCCGGAGGGTAGTATGTGGAATCATAGTCCGCCTCATAGGAGGTGCCATCGTAATCTTCGGTACCTGGAATGTAATCTAAAACATTTGCACAAAAGGAATGAGTTCGAAGAACACAGCAAGGAAGTTATTCCATAATTAGAAATCATACACATTCATAACATATAATAATGCAATGTGATATGGAACATATGATGCAGATATGAGCCTAACTCTATGAATGCTGGTCTCTAAGGTAGACATGCTTTAAGTCATAGCACCGTACTTCTCTGGGTCGTCAGTCACTCTCCCATTTCCATATCATGGGAATGCCCGGGGAAGATCGGTAAAGTCATCAAAAACCATGGTAAGGGGATCGGTCACCGCTCTCTCACATCACCATTTGGTCAAGTACTGGCGCATGTCACAGTAAAGCCTAGCCCAATGCAAGTCATCTACTCGATCGGTCAAGTCAGATTCAGATACGTCCATTCCTCGCCCCCGGCGATCCTTTCCGATATCCTTCAACACTAGAGTCAGCGAAATCCCGGATTTCGGACTCATCAGCCCTATTGGTCATCCACATATAGTAAACGGGAAGCTCTCACGTCCTCTCACGGATTGGTTACCGGTCTTGAGCGCCCGTGAGCCCAAGTCTATCCATATGCAACTCTACCAATAAATGGCCCCTTTCAGGTATCCGTAGCATGGTTTATGTCCCCTACCGGATTGGCTACCGGCCTAGAGCGCCCATCCAACCATACACTACCACGGGTTGTTCGGTCTCAATGCCCTTCCGATTCGGATCTGACACGACAAGAATGAACCTAGCCACACAACTAGACACTCCTATGTATGTCATCCAATAACTCGGGAGAGTGTCGATAGGCACCATCGGAGAACATCCCATACTATTCCCTCCGATGCCCAAGGACAGAAGTGTCAGTAGGACACCCTCCAATCCCAAGTCATACGTAAGCAATCACACATCAAATCTCATCATTTCTCATGCATCCAATGCATATTCATAATAGTACTCAAATCATGATATTGAAACGAATCATTATAAACATAAGCAAATCAAAATGATAGAGTAACACAACAAATGTATAAAGATTTAAATGTTACTGTTCTAACACATATGTATCAGTATCATAATGATTGAAAGAAATTTAGGGATTTCATTCTTTGAACAAAGCATAGCTCAATATTTAATGACTTATATGTTTATGGATATAACCATCCTTACCTTGGATGAGTTGATGATGAATTGAGAATACCAAGAATAGTCCAATAGAAGTGTTAAGGCCCTAAACAAACATCAATAATTAGTTAGAAAAGGAGTCGGGAAGATCGGATGTCATTTGAATCAAAACTAACCAAGGTTGCTGTCAGCAACAACTTTGGTCGATGGTTTTGGTCGATGGTATCGACCAAAATGATTGACCAAAATAATCCTCGGGCAGAAAAGTGGATTTTGGGGATTTTGGTCCGAAATGAGTCTTCCGGTGTTCGGATCAATCTGAAACTTGGAGGCATACTTAACAACAGTAGTAGGACACTATAAATCAAGGAATTAACCCAATCCAATGGTCTAATTAAAAAGCCCCAATTTGAGCTATTAAGTTCAAGTGATAAACATCATGGCATGAGTTGGAATTGATAGCATTGATGAGGAATAGCATGCAATAGCTAGGGGAACTAATAGAAATTCGATTGGAATCATATGGCAATGTTAAACATGGACATAATACACTCTATAGCTCAGTTTGATATCAAATGGTATGATGTTAATAGGTAAATCATGGAATACATATGCTAGGCATGAGATATAAGCATTAGCATCAATGAATGGCTAAGGGAATCATGGATTGAGCATGAGTAGGCACTTGGAGTGGTGGTTGCAAGGTTGCAGCACCATTCCAAATGTCCCATCAGCAAGATGACAATAGGAAAGAATAGGAAATGGTAGGATAGAGAGTGGAATGAAGAGTCATACCTTAGTGTAGAAGATGAAGGCAAGAATCAATGATAAACTAAGTGTCTTTGATGAGATACCCTTCACACTAACCAAGGAGCTGCTTTGGGAAGCTCTCCCCACGTTCCCAGGTGAGAAAAATGATTGCAAAAGGCTCAAGGCTCGAGGTCATATTAAATAGAAAAGGAATATTCCATGGAATCATTAACTTGGCAGATCAGGGACATTTTGGTCGATGGTCCTTGGTCGATGGTATCGACCAAAATGATCGACCAAAATGTTTTCAAAGAAAAACTCAGGTTTAGAACAACAACTTCAAGTAGGGATTTGAAAGGCTATACAAGGTCAAATTGAGTGAGGTTTTCTTCCACAATTCAATCAAGAAGTCTAGTTTCGGGGAATACCTTTGGATTGTGCATAGGAGGTCATTTGGTACATCAACCATATTAATCTTCTCCGATGCGCAGACTATCCTTAAACACTGACAATGCATTTAAGCAAGGGGTATCATTATCAATGTCCATGGGCTCGGTCTCCGAATCATGATCATCAATCAGAATGGTCCATAAATCTCTTCTTCCACCGCTTCGGGTCCTCGGACCTGAATACAATAGTGGATCCGGGTCAGGGTCAAGGTTAGAATAGGGCTGGATATTACAAATTCCATGGTATCAAGAGATACATGGATATGAGATGGAATACAACTCCATTCTTCAATACTGGGGGTTGGCTCAACGTGAGCTTTCTAACTGCCACGTTTCGCTTTCTTGAATGTACTGTGAACCTTTTCATTTTCTGACTTTCGTCTTTCTTTGCAGTGCCTCCAAGAATGAATCTAGATAGCCTTCGAGTGAAGGCTGCCAAGGCCATTGTGACTGCAGAGCAACGATCTCCTCGAGCCTTGACTGCAGGACAGGTGGCCTCGGTGCCACCTCCAGACCCTTCTTACAAGGGTATTAGAAACCTGAAGCCAGTGGTTGAGGTTTCAGGGAGAGGGAAAAAACCAATGGTGGAAGAGGTCGAAATCCCCTCTCCCGTTCAAACCAAAAGGAAGCACGACTCAGTCGATGCTTCTGCCCCGAAGAAATCCAAGAAGAATAAAGACTCTGAGGAGATCTTCGTCCCTCAATGGTCGCTGACGTAGACAGACCGAGCAACTCAGGATCCTGAAAAGGGTGCTGAGTGGAGCTCTCTTGGCCTTATGCCTGCCGACCATCAGGCTTTTGAAGCCCTGCAAGACGACGTTCTAGTTCGTCTTTCACAAGGTATTGTTTTTCTTGAGCTTTTACTACTTGCTTCGTAATCTCTTATGAGGTTTTTGATAATTCTCCTGCCTTTCCAGGAATGTTGTGTTGAGCTTCTATCAACACATGGAGGCATTGAGCCGAGTTGGTCGTAGTGGCTCCTTACTGCAGACTTGTGAAGAGAATCTGGCGAAGGCCAATTCTGAGGTGGACCGGCTGAAGAAAGCAGCCGAAGAGTTGAAGGAGAAGCATGATGAGTTCTTTGAGGAAAGAACTTGACTCATCGACTAGTCGTGCTATTGCTGCTGAACGCGAGGCCAAGAAACAGAAAATGCTGCTGCTGTGTTCGGTGAGAGCCTCGAGCTTAAAGCCCTGGAGAACGAACGCCTGTTAAAGATGGTAGTTCCTAGCAAGCCCGAACATCTTTCACAAGGTCTTCGGAGGGACTGCATTAGGAAGTACCTGAACAACGTTCCCTTCATTGATCTGTTAGGTTCCTTCAATCTTCAAGCCTATCGAGAAGGGCAAAATGATGTCTGGAAAAAGATTCTTGAATCTAATCCTTCTTTTGACACAACTCCCTTTCGGGAGGTGTGTCACAAGGAAATCTTCGAGAAGCTTAAGCTGCCTTTCCCCGACTGGGTTTTGGAAGAGGAGGATCCCATTCCAGCGGACCCAAATATTGAGAATTATCTTGCTGATTTGCCGCCTATTCCCGAAGAACCTCAAAAGCCTGCTTCGGACAAAGATTCTTCGACCGACAATGAGGAAGAACAATAGGAAACCATCTCTTCTTTTTTCTTTTTTTCTTTTTTTTTTTTTGTAAGGGTTAGCCCCCCACGGTCTTCTATACTAAAATAGAAATCTGTCTTTTTCTCAAACTCCTCCAATGATTGCCATAATACTTTCTCATATTGTGCCCAAAGAATTGTCTATTCCCTCTCGTAAAAGATATTTAAGAGTGAGATAAGTTATCATGTAGATTAACTTGTACCTTAATTGAAGATAGCGCTCGGGACATCAGAGAGATGCGTTCGGGAGATGTATGGTTCGAGAGTGTTAATTTGATTCTTCCAAACCATTTATAACACTTGAACTTTTTCTCCCAATTGTTCCTTCTTTATGACGAAGCCCAAACGTTTCCTTGTTCGTACAAGTCGCTCTTCCCAAGGAATTGTAAATACTCTATTTAATACTGGTGCGACGGTTGGTATTTGGCAGTATCCTCATATCAGGTGCACATTATTCCACATGGAAACCTGGGTCAGCCTTCAAGTTTCAAATTTGAAGCGCCGTTATCTCCTAACCGTTGATCCTGCATTTTTAGGAATTCGAAGCGTCTCTTCCACCCTGTCCCTTGATTAACTTGGGCTTTCAACCGTCGCGTCACTCCTTGAGGCTATTTAAGTTCCTCAAGGGTGCTTTATCCTTATCTCGCTATCTGCAAGTTATTCCTGTCTGAGAGATTTGCAAAGTAGTATTTTGTCTTCCTTTGCCGTCTCTGTACTCTTGTCCTCCAACAATATCTTCGATCAGAACCTGAACAAGTAAGTCTTCTGCTCTGTCATTCAGTTTTGTCACAAACTTCTTCTTCTCCCTGAGTAATCTCCACAGTATTCATACTTGGGGTTTACTCATTACGGAAGTTCCCTGATTGGTGTTCGTTACTTCATCTGTTTGACATAAATCTAGGGTTTTCCCTTTTCTGTTATATTTTGTTGGATTTCTCGTATTTACACTGCTTTCCTTTCATTTGCAGTGCCTCCAAGAATTAACTTGGACTTTCTTAGGGAGAAATCTTGCAAGAAGACTACCCCAGTACTGACGGAGGTTGTTCCCTCAGAGGTGATTGCCGTTGGTGAATCTTCTAAACGTGGGGAGTTTGCTATTGGTGAATCTTTAGATCAGATTCCCATAGCTTCAGTTGATGCTTCTCCCACGTTTCCTCTGCCTAGAGAGACCGTTCGGTCTTCTAAGGAGGATGTGGCTCCCTCCATCGTCTCTTGCACTGTTGACGCCCCTGCTGGAACTACACTGGATTCTTCTTCCATGATGAAGACCCTTCGAGCATCTGAGGAAGATGTGGTCCCCGCAGCTGCCGTTCGGGTTTCCAACTCTAGTGCTTGTTTGGCATCCTCCTCCACTCCTTCTATAGAGCCAGAGGATTTTGACACTAGGAAGCGTCCTCGGTTGGCCGATGACGTGTTCCATCCTTCTTGGTCGTTGAAGAGGTCTGACTTGGTGACAGGCGATTTTGACAAGGCACTAGAATGGTGCACTGCTGTTCAAATGCCTGCCGAGAGCAAAGCCCTCTCCACGATCCTAGATAGGGATTTTATAAAATCACTGGTGATGTAAGTTTTTCTTCATTACCTTTCGTTCTAAAGATTTTCTTTTGCTCTTGACTAACTCTTAAGTTGTTGCAGGAGTCTCATTGGTAACTTCCACAATCAAGTGGAAGGAGCCTTTAGACTCAGTAAGACGAGTGATGAAGTTTCCAGGCTTCGGGAAGAATCCAAAGCCAAAGATGATGAGATTGCTCGTCTTGGAAACAAAGCTTGGGAAATTGCCCGAGAGAAGAATTCTGAGAACGAGCGTCTTCGCTCGGATTTGGATGATGCCAGGGAGAAGATCCGGCAGCTGGAGCGGGAAGTTGGAAAGCTTTCAGCAAGGGCGAAAGGGCCCGGAGTTGTGTCAACGTCCCAAAGGCAAGCTGTTACCCTTTTGCCCAAGTCCCTTTCAACTGATGTTCGCAGGGCTTGCATCTTCAAATATTTGCACAGTAAGCCTTTTGTTGACATGTTGAACGCTTATAACTTGCAGGCATACCGGGATGGTGAGAACGAGGTATGGGAATCGATATTAAGGAAAAATCCTTATTTCAACACGACTCCCCACCGCGCCAATTGTCATCCTGAAGTGTTTGCAAAGCTGGGGCTTCCTCTTCCTACCTGGGCCAAGGATGCAACGGACCTTCCACCTCCAGATCCAGATATAATGCATCATCTTGACGACTCTCCTCCTCTATCTCCTCTGAAGGGATTCAGCTATGAAGAGCTTGCCTTGAATGCAGGTTTGATCAAAGATCAAGCTTCTTCTGAAAAAGCTGGATGAAGAGTATGGAATTGTGGAGGATTTTGTATTTACAGAATGCTTCGCAATCCCCGAGGGAGACAAACAAATGATAACATATGTTTTCCCGACTCTGTTCTTCTTCTTCTTCTTGAATCTGTGTTGCTTCTTGACTCTGTGTTGCTTCTGACAAAGCTACTTTGATCTTGTTTAAATTCTTGATGATCACCGACGATGACTTTCCTTTTTGACCGAACGAAGATTGTATCCCAACACTTGTTATCTCATATGTATATTTGATGTAAAGGTTGGCCCCTCTTGGTAGTTTAAAGGAATAAAGAATTAACTTCATCTTTGAACTTTGTCAATTGCTTGAGTTTTGTTGTAGTAGGTCTTAGTTGTTTCAAAACAATGCCTTTACTTAGAGATTTCCATAGAAATTCAATAAGTTTTGAGAAGGAACTCACTCGGGTTTTAATCCGATGCCTTGTAGAAGGTCCCACACGGGTTTTAAACTAATGCCTTTACTTAAGAATTTCCAGAGAAATTGTGAAATCCAGCCCAAACCTAGCCAGGCCACCCTATCTGTTTTGGGTAAAGAAGGGTTAGTTTAAATGTTGACTTTAAAGTTGGACCGTGATTTCAGTTTTGTTTAATGTTGACTTTGAAGTTTGATCGTGATTTCAATTTTACTATCTTTGAAAATCTTAGGAAGCCATGTCAGACCTTTCTCTTAGGGTTGATCCAATGTCCCAAAATGAGGGATGATGTCTTTGTGGGCCATCTCAGTAGAAGATATGGTGTTTGACCCAAAACCCATGGATATTGATGATGGTGTTTCCTTATGGAAACTTTAATTGATTTGGTGTTGAACTACTCATTGGTGAAGAAGAACTTGGTTGATGGACCTAAAGCTTAGTTGGACCTGGTTTGAAGACATCCCTCCATACTAGGTAAGTAGTATGATGCGTTGAAAGAAGCCCATCCAAAAATATTGAAGTTAGGCCCATTAAATCCCTATTTTTGAACAAGATGTCTAGGCAGTGGCATTTTGGTAATTTTCTGTTTTGAAGGTTTTTAAAAGCTTTATTTCTTTTAATTTCGTGGTAAACAATCCCACTAGGTTTCTAACTCTCTAGAGAACGTGGAAAAGACCTTAGAACTTCCTCTTTGGTAACCAATCAATCAGCAGGGTCAATTTGGTCAGTTTGGTGAAATCCTAGTAATTCTTGGACTCTGTGTGCAATTTAAATAGGGGGAACTCCATGTTTTTCAATCCCAATCTGTTCTAAACCTTTGGAGAACGTGGGAAGAGCCCTAGATCCTCTCCTTCGAAGCTAAGAAAGACCCTCAAACATCTGTTCAGATTTCTTTATCGATTTCTCTTCTAAAAGGTTAGTATTCAATTCGTTTCTTCTTTAATTCATTCTTTCTTCTCTACTTCTGATATTCTGATTATGAGAAGGGTATTACACTGCTGTAATGACCTCTTCTCTAATTCTTTTAGCCCTAGAGTGAATTCCCCAATTCACTCTATGTTCATGAAGCAATATGGCGATGATTCTTGAATTTGATTCCACCAACAATCTTGATGATACTTTCCCTGAATTTTCTACCTATCTTTATGATTGTGGGGAAGGTCTCATACTATTACCATGACCTTCCCTTGTGTCCTCATGATTGAGGAGTTGATCCTTGTTTTTCCTTGGACCAATTGGCAACCCTTCTATTTTCTATTAATTCATTGGATCCTCCCCAAGACTTCCTTTATTATGATTTCTTTATCTTTATTCCCTAGGGTGAATCTTTATTCTCCCTAATCTTCCCATGGGATATTAGGATTTCTTTCCTTTGAATTTATTTACATTCTTTTCTCTCATTGGTACACCCTTCCTTTTTCCATTCTTGATTTTGAAATATTAATGAGATGTTCCTTTATCTATCTTGGGTTGTTTTTTTTTGTGAGAGTTTATTATGGGTAACTCTCATGGGAGGTAACCAACTCTTATGAGAGGTAACCATATCTGAGACCCTAATGTTCTTTTATCTGTTGGAAACTTCCCAACACCTTTTCAGATTGTGCATTCTTTGTTTCTCTTTTCCTAGGGTGAATCTTGATTACCCCTAGCCTTTCCATGAGAGCTATCAGTTTTGTTTTGAATCTGCGCACCGAAGAGGGGTGAATTAGTTGAAATACCTAATGAACTCCTGTGCTCAATCCTAATATATTTCCCGAAACTAGACTTCGTAATGGACTTCCAGGAGAAAACCCCACTCAATTTGACCCCATATAACCTTTCAAATCCCTGTCCGAAGTTGCTGAACTATGTCTGTCAAATCCTGCTTGCGCATCAAAGAAGATGAGCTTAGCTGGTGGATCTAATGAACTCCAATTCTTGATCTGAAAGTATTTCTGGAAACTAGACTTCTTGATTGACTCGTAGAAGAAAACCTCACTCAATTTGAACCTGTATAGCCCTCCGAATCCCTATTTGAACCTTGTTGTTCTGCTTGGTCGACTGATTGGTCTACTGGACCACTCAACCAAGCACTCGACCAAAGGGTTTGCCAAATCCGAGAATTTGTAATTTTTAGGGTTTTTCACTTCTATTTAAACCCTACTTCAAGTTTCTTAGTTACGGCAGCCTCCTAAACACTTTTTGGACATGAGAAGACCTCTCCGAAACTCTCTCTGGTGATTTCGAAGATTCCTCTACAGATCTGAAGCCTCTCTTCTCTATTCTTACAATTCAAGGTTAGTATTGTAAAATCCAGCTTTTACCTAACCTTGACCCGACCCGGTCATTGTTATGTTTGTAGGTCCAAAGACCCGAAGTGGTGGTAGGAGGGACTTATGGGCCCTACTGGTTGATGACGTAATGTCGGGATTCCAGTTTATGGACATTGATGATGCTGCTCCTTCCTTGAGCACATTACCAGTGCTAAGTTAGAATCTGCGCACTGATGAAGAGCGAGACAGTTGAAATAGCAAACGGACTCCTGCGCATAATCCGAAGGTACTCCCTGAAACTAGACCTCTTGAGTGAACTGTAGGAGAAAACCCCATGCAATTTGACCTTGTATAGCCCTCCAAGTCCGCACCTAAAGTTGCTGAACTATTCTGTAAAATTTCTGCAGAGATTGTTTTGGTCGATACTATTGGTCGATACCATCGACCAAAGGTATCGACCAACAAGTCTCTTGAGCCCGCATTTAAAGATTCTTGGAATATTCTTTTCTATTTATTTATTCCTCGAGACTGGAGCCCTATTCTCGCGTTTTTAACATCTCGGGAACGTGAGAGAGCCTCCCAAGAACTCCTCCTTGGTAGTGGTGAAGCATCTTCTTCATCAATCATTGCCAACCACTCATTCCTACTTTCTTGTTCCACTTTAAAGGTATGACTCTCTCTCCTAATCACTTTCTCACTCATCTTTTCTCTATTTTACTGTTGGGACCATGGCCAAGGTGCTGCAACCTTGCATACACCTTGCCATGAACCTTCTAAACCCCATACAATGATGTTTTCACCGATATGACTATGATTGATTCACCTCATGATCATTGACTACACATTTCCATGATTTATTGCTTACCAACTTGCTTTATTTACCAAAACTGAGATGAAGCTCATGATTAACCTAATCTATACCTTGCATATGTGCTCCATGTTACTTCTAAACGATTCCCTACCTAATCCCCCATGTTTTCCCCTAAATTGCATTGAGATATAGCCAATGCCATGATCTACAACTCTTAACCTTAATATGTCAATTTGGGGATTTCCAAATGGACCATTGGATTATGAAAGTTTCTTGATAATTAGTGTCCCCATGTTGTGCTTAGACTATCCTCCAAGTTTCATGTCAATCCGAGACCCGGAAGACCAAATCGGGCAAGAATCCGAAAAGCCCGACTTGCTGTCCTGGAATTGATTTGGTCGATACTATTGGTCGATACTATCGACCAAATGTATCGACCAATAGAGTTGTTGTCGAGCAACTTTTGCCCGGTTCCGATTCGTTTGATCTCCGATTGTTCCGATTTCTTCTCTAACCTTTCATATATGCTTGTTTAGGACTTTAAGACTATTTGGGCCACTTGCTTGTGATCTTGGACCATTCTCTTCTCCGATTCAAGGTAAGGATAGTTATCGATGTAATTACCTAGGATATGGAAATCTTGACTTGGTATTCCTAACCTAGTAAATATAGTTTCTATTTCATATTCTTATCGTGTTAGACTTGCTACATATGTCTTTTAACGGTAGCTTTGTGTTTACATTATATTACTTCAATGTTTTATCATGTTTATCAATTTCAATATATGATGACTTATGTCAATGTCATGAATTGAATGTTTATTATGACGTTGTATCTTGTGAACTGATATGATGAACTTGGGCATGTGATTGCTTAAGTATAACTTGGGATTGAGGGGTACCCTACTGGTGCTTCTATCCTTGGACATCGGAGGGAATAGTATGGGATGTTCTCCGAAGGTGTCCATTGACGCTTTCCGGGTTATTGAATGACATGCATAGGATTTGTCTAGATGTATGGCTAGGATGTCCCTATCATATCAGACCCGATTCGGAAGGGCATTGAGACCGAACAACCCGTGGTAGTAGTGTGGATTTGTGGGCGCTCAAGACCGGTATCCACTCCGTGAGAGGACATAAATTGCATTACGGTTACCCGAAAGGGGCCATTTATTGGTAGGGTTACAAATGGCTAGACTTGGGCTCACGGGCACTCAAGACCGGTGAAATGATCCGTGAGAGGGACGTGAGAGCTTCCCGTTTACCATTTGTGGATGACCAATAGGGTTGATGAGTCCGGTGAGTAATATCCGTGACTCTAGTGTGAAGGATACCGGAAAGGATCCCGAGAGGGGAGGAATGGAAGTATCTGGAACTGGCATGATATGATTAAGTAGATGACTTGCATTGGGCTAGGCTATACCCTGACATGCGCCAATACTTAGACCAAACGGTGATGTGAGAGAGCGGTGACCGAAACCCCCAACCATGGATTTGTCCGAGAGGGATGCGGGACCCAATTCCCCCGGTGATGAGTGACCGAGACTACCTAAAGAAGTATGGTGCTATGACTTAAAGCATGTCTACCATAGATGACCAGCATACTTAGAATAAAGTCATATTGCATTATATGCCTTATATCATCTGCATCATTTTATGATTATCTTGTGGTTTATGTGTGGTGGGATAACTTCCTTGCTGAGTTCGTTTGAACTCATTCCTTTTCTGTTGCAATATTTTGTTAGGCTATTCTACGGGTGATTACTCGATGGCACCCTCCCCGAGGCGGACCCCGGATACCTCATACTACCATCCGGAGGCTGGCTACGTTGAAGACTTCGGTGACCATACCGAAGAAGATTACCAGGTGTACCAGGGTTAGCCCCGGAGTTGTATGGGAGCAGTCATGTTGGGTCTCCATGGTCCGCAACTTTGAAGAAGATATATTTATTATGGAGGAGACTGATGAGTAGTTACCCCTTCTTTTGTGACAGTATACTTAGAAGAATTGTAATAACTTTAACTTACCTTTATAACTTGAGACTTGTACTTAACTAAATTTTGACCTCACTTCCGTTTGGTGAAGGAGTGGATTCCGCCCACTGCCTTCTTAATTTATCTGATTTGATATTTATTTCCACACTCTGATTATGTCTGACACCTTATTTCTGAATTCCATGATCATTCATTGTTAGTTTATGATTATTATCTGTTCATGATTGTATTATCGTCGATGTGGATTATGTGGTCCCTGAACTATGGATCTTCGGGGCTGTGGATCACATCCCGGGTATGCCAGATAGGGTACCGGCTGGGTGGATGTGACAAGTATTGTCACGCCCTCCCAGCCGGTACCCTATCTGGCATACCCGAGAGTGTGATCCACAGCCCGAAGATCAGGTATCGAGTGATCAACCTCCCACATAAACAATAACATAATCATGAACAATCATAACAAGAGTGCGGAAGATAACTCATAGATCCAATAATGAAAGAATGAATCATAAATGAATCAGAATAATAGATATAATCAGAGTATCAAACAGATAAGTAAAGTGAAGCAAAAATCCCACTTTACATCCAGCGGAAAAGTAGCTCTAAAGAATAAACTAGACAAAATCTAATCCCAGTAGCAAGTACATTGGGTAACTAAATTATTCTCCACTTTATAGACGACATCCTTGTATGTATAGATCTCATAAATAGCACAAGGACGCTTCCACTCAATGGTCGGATTAAGCATCGTACGGAGCATAACCACTCGCGGGATCTTCAGAGTAATTGTGGTAACCGCAATCACCTTCCCGGAGATATGTCTCTTCGCCTTGCGCTTCTTCATAGGGACCGTCATAATACTCAAGATTCACTGGGGATAGTCTAACAACATTGTACAATAAAGGAATGAGTTTCAAAGAAACCCAGTAAGGCAGTTAAAATCCATAATAACATAAATGGCAGGATTCCAGAACAAACATAAATGCAATATGATATGAGACAAACAATGAATGAATGAATCTAACTCTATGGATGCTGGTCTCTATTGGCAGACATGCTTTAAGTCATAGCACCGTACTTCTTTAGGAAAGTCCACTCACATCCTCAATCATTTAAGATATCTTGGATTCTCTCACGGATCATTTCACTGGTCTTGAGCAACCGATTGGTAATGGGTCCTTCATCCCTCGGGACAAACCTTGGCGGGGGTTAAGTCAACACACTCTCTCACAACCATTTGGTATAAGTACTGGCGCATGTCGGGGTAAAACCTAGCCAAATGCAAGTCTTCTACTTGGTTACATCAAGTCGATCCGAGATACTTCCATTCCTCGTCCCCGACGATCCTTTCCGGTATCCTTCACACTAGAGTCGGCGTATCCTATGGCACCAACCAACTCGGACTACGGACTCATCAACCCTATTGATCATCCACATATGGTAAACGGGAAGCTCTCACGTCCTCTCACGGGTTGGTTACCGGTCTTAAGCGCCCGTGAGCCCAAGTCTAACCATATGCAACCCTACCAATAAATGGCCCCCACAATGTGATTCCTGTCCTCTCACGGGTTGGTTACCGGTCTTGAGCGCCCATGAATCCCCATTGCTACCACGGGTCGTTCGGTCTCAATACCCCTCCGATTAGGGTCCGACATAACAGGACATCCTAGCCAAACACTACTAGACAATCCTAGATATGTCATCCAACGAGTTTAGGAAGGTGTCCGGAGGGCATCTCCGGAAACATCCCATAATATTCCCGTAGTAGTCCAAGGACGAAGTGTCGAAAGGACACCTCTCCTTTCCAAACCATACGTAAGCATACACATGCATCAATTCATATCATCACATATATGGTAACTACATATATGGAAAGAAATCAATATTACAATCACTTGTATAACATTGGTAAGTAAATCATACATGAATCAATTCAATATGAATAAGTAATGCTACTGTAATCAAAGTTATGCAACAGTAGTATATCATTGTAAGAATCTAATTTAGGAAACATATTCATGATATTCAAATATAGAAACTAGATTCATGCTATCTATGTAATTAAGGAAATAACCATCCTTACCTTTTATAACTCGCAAAAGGATCCTAAGAAATCAAGTAAGATCTTGGCAAACTTGAGAAGAAGGTCCTAAACAAGTATATACAACATATTAGGAAAGATCCCTAACAGAAAATATATCAAAACATCCGAAACAGACCAATTCTGGAGTTGCTTGTACTCATTGGTCGAGTGGATTGGTCGAGTGGTCCAACGACCAATCAGTCGACCAATGCAGAGACGATAGCCTATAAAATCAGAGTTTTAAGATATAAAATCCGAATTTGGTGGTTCAAAAGGGTACTAATCAGTAGTATTCTAGCATATAGGGGACCTCAAAACACTAATCAAATCAAGGTATCAAGATCCAAATTAGGAAACAAAAAGTTTCTATAATTAACTCAAACATGGATCTTGATGAATTTGAAATAGAAAACAAGGACAAGAACTATAGGAGGATGGATCATTGCTTTCGGTAATGAAAACATGAAAACATGCATAGGTCTTCATGGAATAAGGCTTAGAAGCATAAATCTAAATAAGGAAATAAAACCTACCATATATGTAACTATCATGCATCATGAAGAACACATAGTAAGGTAGAAGAGAACAACTAGAATTCTATGGATTATGGATCATGGAAAGAAAACACAACCATTAACCACTAACATGATCAATGAAAGAAGATCCAAAGAGATCAGAATTCAGATTAGAAGATTAACAGAGATTAAATCATGGTTTGATCATGAATCCTTCAAAAGCTTGCAATGATCATGGTTAAGATCATTGTTCTAGCCTTAAATCCTTAGGATGATCATGAGAACATGTTCGAGAGATGTTTGCAACAGAGGATGCAGCATCTCTTCTACTGTCTCAACTCAAAAAGGAAAGAAAAACAAAGATGGAGGAGAAGAAGAGAGAGTAGACATACCTTTTGATGCAAAAAGAAGAGTTCCGACGAAGATCCGTCAAGAAAACACCAAGGATGCAAGAGAGATGACTTGCAGAGAGGTCTTTGGTTCGTTCCGGAGGGGTTTGGAGGCAGCAAATACGAAGTGGACTCGAGGTTGGACTTAAATAGAGCAAGAATCAACCTAATTGCCAAAGACAGCACTCATTGGTCGAGTGGATTGGTCGACTGGCCCAGTCGACCAATCAGTCGACCAATGCTTGACAAAGAAGGCCAAAACAGGGAATTGAAGGTCCAGATCAAATCCAAACCTAAAGGGGTTTTGCACACAAGTCAAGTGACTTACCTAATAGGTAGAAATGCCTTCAAACCAAGATAGAGAGCACTCCAAGTCCATCAACTAATTAGATCTTCATCAGGATTCAGTTTCCATAAATAGAACCTCATCATCAACTTTCATGGATTCAAAGCCAGACACCAAGTCCTCTACTGGGATGGCCCAAAGCTGACTTCTTACTTTACTTCGGGTCATCGGACCTACAAACAACAAGGTTTCCGGGTCAAGGTTAGGGCTGGGTTTCACAAGTATCTCTTCTGAAATTCTAATTATTCTTTCTTTGATCTTGATCTTGATTGAGATCAGGAAGTTGATGCTGCATCCTTGCAACCATCCCTTCGTGATCTCCTTCGTTTCTTTGAGATCTATGATCATCATCATGATCTCAACCCTAGCCGAAGATTTTTTTGAAACCCTAACCCTTGCTTGAGTTTTTGAAACTCTTGTTAACCTCCCATGCGAGGGAAACCTCATGGGTAATATTTCTAGTAACCTAAACTATAATTTCTATGATTTTCTTGTTATAATTGGCAATCATTTATTTCCCTTTCATTCTGTGATCTCAACCTTTTTATGGGAACCATAAGGTTGAAACCCTAATTTCTTGGGTCAAATAAAGAACCCATATTTTGACCATGACTTGATGATTTTATCTTCCCATATGATTCTAATACATCCTAGGAAATTCCCCTTCGAATTTCGGATCTATCCGACTTCAAACGAAGAAGTTATGGCCAAAACAGTTTTCACTATTCCGTACTGACTTGCTTGGTCGACTGGGCCAGTCTACCAAGCACTCGACCAAAGGAGTCAGTAGCTTCATTTTTCGCCCAAATTGATTTGTTTGCTCTCTGATCTTTTAGGTATCTTTCCTAATGTTGTATCTATGATTGTTAGGAGTCTATTTGCTAAGTTTGGAGTTGCTCTCTTTGGTTTTGGATCATATTCTTCGATAATCAGGTTAGGACAGTTAATTCCTTAACTACATAGATTGCTTGTTCTCTGGTTTCTACTTTGTGAAACTATGAGATTACTTACTGTTATTATAATTTAATTATGATCTCTTACTGTGAGATCAGTAGCACTTGTTTATATTATCTTTTTCATTTTTCATGTTATATGAATTACCTATTATTGCCTAATCTGATTTTGCTTTTACATTCTCTTGTATATGATGAACTATTGGTTGTATATGTTATGACTGATCTGAGAATGTGTTTGCTTAAGTTTGGTTTGGGATTGGGAAGTGTCCTTTTGACACTTCTGTCCTTGGACATCGGAGGGAATAGTATGGGATGTTCTCCGAAGATGCTCATCGACGCTTTCCCGAATCAATGGTTGTCATACCTAAGGCTGTCTAGCAGTGTTTGGCTAGGATATACCCCTGTTATATCAGACCCGAATCGGAAGGGTATTGAGACCGAACGACCCATGGTAGCAATGGGGATTCGTGGGCGCTCAAGACCGGTAACCAATCCGTGAGAGGACATGGATCACATTGTGGATACTCGAAAGAGGCCATTTATTGGAGGGTTGCATATGGCTAGACTTGGGCTCATGGGCGCTCAAGACCGGTAACCAACCCATGAGAGGACATGAGAGCTTCCCGTTTACCATATGTGGATAACCAATAGGGTTGATGAGTCCGTAGTCCGGGACTATTAGGACTCTAGTGGAAAGGATACCGGAAAGGATCGCCCGGGGCGAGGAATGGAAGTATCTGGACCTGAGTTGATGTAACTGAGTAGATGACTTGCATTGGGCTAGGCTTTTCCCTGACATGCGCCGGTACTTATGCCAAACGATTGTGAGAGAGTGTGTTGACTAAATCCCCTACCATGGTTTGATGAGGACTTTACCCAATTACCCGGCAGACCCAAGATGCCAGGATGGCTAAGGGGGAGTGACTGACCTACCCAAAGAAGTACGGTGCTATGACTTAAAGCATGTCTACCATAGAGACCAGCATACATAGAGTTTAGTTGCATACATACATTATCTGTCTCATATTGCATTGCATCTTGTTATGTTTTGCCACATGTTATTTATGTTGTTATGGATTAACTTGCCTTACTAAGTTTCTTTCGAAACTCATTCCTTTTTGTACAATCTTTTGTTAGACTTCTCTATAGGTTTGAATACTATGACGATATGTATGAGAAAGAACAAGGTGAAGAAGATGAAGACTGAAAGAGAAGAAGAGCTGATTGAAGATGTGGAATAGTTTTCTCTACATTCTTCTAGACGTATCTTTTACTTTACTTGTATTAGCTTAGAGCTTTACTTAGATTTTGATCTACCTTCCGCATGTGTTTGTAGGGTATATTTCCGCTATACTCTACAGTTGTCTTTTGATTTGGTATCTTGTTATTCCGCACTCTGATATTCTATAGTGATCCTTCTGAGATCTTTTCTTGACTTTTATTATAAATTACTTGAACATTATGATTTGTTCTTGCTTTTGATTATGTTATTGTGGGAAATGGATATGATCGTTCCTAAACTTGATCTTTAGGGCTGTGGATCACACACTTGGGTATGCCAGTTAGGGTACCAGCTGGGAGGATGTGACAGAATGGTATCAGAGCCTAAGTTTTCGGACAATCATAACCATAGAACACAGTAATGAAAGCATCCTTGAGTCATAGATCCAGAAGTGACTCAAACTTTCTTAGAATTGAATAATAGAAAACTTGGATTAGAAACTTGAACAAACAAAGCATAATATACCAAGCTTGAATAATACACAATAATTAAAGTTTATGACTTGTACTTGGGTTGTAGTCATGGTTAGAGTTAAGTTGTCGGTTTTAAGTTATTGGGTATGTGTGTTGAGTTGTGAATTGAGTCTTGCTTTGAAAGTTGTCGTGGGGAGTTATTTTGTGAGTAAGTTGTCATTATGAGGTGTTATAGTCATGAGTCGTCATATGGAGTCGTCATGGGTCGTCGGGAGTTGTCGTTGGGAGTAATGGTCGTGAGTAGTCGTTATGAGTTATAAGTCATAACTAAACATTAACAATTACTAATGCAACAAATGAGACGCATAATGTACAATAACATAAGTGAAACAAACTAAATTTCATTAATCACATAGGAGATTTAACAAGTCTGAGAGGAAATTACATCTAAGAAAGCATAAAAGGAAACTCCTAGTATTATCTTTCTAGGTGAGCAACTCCGGTGATCTATCTGGTCCCTTCCAGATTTGAACTCTTTCTCCAATCGTGCAAATTTCTCTCCCAAGGTATACATATAGGACTCTATCCTCTCCTGTCGAGCCTTTATCCTCTTATGTGTGGAAGAAATCGATGACTAATGAGAAGCCACACCTGGAACCTCAGAAGTCGTATGTGATGGACCTCTAATCTCACGGAAGCGTGGTATAGGAATATCCTCATGTCTCAAAATCTCACCCTGATCCTGATCCTCATCTCCTTGATCACCAATAACATCCTCATCCTAAACTAAAACCCCATCATGATCATCATTGTCACCATACTCATCCCCATCATCATCACTGCCATTGGTATCCTCATCCTCTGATCTAACTGCATCTTGAAGCCCCATCTTCCCGATCAACCATAAGCCGATAGAAGATTCAATGTCGCAATCGATACGTTGCTCTTAGCCTTTAATTTCTGCGATTGATCTATTCTTAACTTATGCATTGTATAAATACCATATGCACTACTCTGATTTATCTTTACTTGCGCATTGCATGAATACCACATGCATTGCCCTGATTTATTCTTTAGTTGTGCATTACATACATATCATATGTGTTGCTTGATTTAATCCATACTGAGAAGGAACTCACTCGGGTTTTAATCCTAAGCCTTGTAGAAGGTCCCACACGGGTTTTAAACCGATGCCTTTACTTAAGAATTTTCGGAGAAATTCAATAAGTTTGAGAAGGAACTCACTCGGGTTTTAATCCGATGCCTTGTAGAAGGTCCCACACGGGTTTTAAGCCAATGCCTTTTGATTTTGTCGCTGGATCTGATCTTGAGTGTTGTGTGATGCCCCCAATCAAAAGACAGTATGTTGAAAACTGAGAATTGTATTGATTGAGTTGAATGTTACATCATGAATGAAAATGGTAATCTCTTCAAGGATAATATTTCTTCAAATGCCTGGCATTCAACGAACGATCTAGCTCTTTCTGCGTTGTCATGTTCTTTAGCTTATAAGCTCTCGAACCGACCGGTTTAATAACCATATACGGGCCTTCCCATGAAGGGTCCAATTTCCTTTGATGGCGTGGATCTGAAGCTAAGGTGTTTCTCAATACCAAATCTCCTGCTATGTACCGACGGTTCTTCACTCAGGAATTATAATGTGATGCTATGCTTCGTTGATAATGTTGAGTTCGTGCTATTGCTTTTGCACGAACTTCATCTAACAAATCAAGCAATCTTTGTTCGTTCGCTTTTTCTTTGAACTCTCTTTCCCGTAGTGTCCCAGCCATTACTTCAACAGGTGCCAGCGCTTCAGATCCATAAGCCAATTTAAAAGGAGTTTCTCCTGGAGGTGTTCGAACCGTAGTACAATAGGCCCACAGTACGTTGTTTAACTCTTCGACCCATAAGGCTTTATCAGCTTCGAGTCTTCTCTTTATTCCCTCAAATAATGTGCGGTTTGTAACCTCAACTTGGCCATTGCTTTGTGGGTATGCTACTGACGACATGCGATGCTCGATCAAGTGAGTTCCACAAAATTGTTCAAATTGTGGGTTATCAAATTGAGTGCCATGATCGGTCACGATTATTTTTGGCATCCCGAACTGATATATGATTGACTCGAGCACGAACTTCTCCACCTTTCTTTCAGTGATGGTTGCCAGGGCGCTAGCCTCGACCCATTTGGTGAAGTAGTCAATTGCCACTATAAGATATTCTCTTCTGCCCGACTCCTTGGTGAATTTTCCCATGATGTCGATTCCCCACATTGCAAAAGGGATGGGGTCTAGAATCGAAGTCAAGGTTTCAGCTGGGCGTTTAGATACCATAGCATGGATTTGGCAATTGCTGCACCTACGAACATATTCCATAGCAGCCTACTGGAGCTTAGGCCGGTATAACCCGAGCCTCAAAATTTTGTGTGCCAGGGCCCAACCGCCCATGTGAGTACCACAAATTCCTTCATGTACTTCGGCTAGAGCTGATTCCGATCCTTCGGGACCCAAGCATCTTAAGAGGGGTCCGGAATAAGATCTTCTGTATAGCCTTCCACTCTGTATGATGAATCGTGCTGATCGCACCTTGATTAATGTTTGCAAAATAAAATAACCGCAAGCGCACAGTATCGCGTAGCTAACGGGTCAATCTTAGGGAGATATGCCACCTAGAATTCAACTTCTTAATAGTAATGCGAGAGTGGAATGATTCAATTTTTTTTAACTAATTACTTAAACTAAACCAACGATCCTAATCCATACATCTAATGCAATCGAATTGAAACGAAAAATAAAGCAAACATAACCAATGCATAAATAAAAGACAGGAAAAATAAGGCGAACAATAAAACTAAAAGGGAAGTGATCCGAGCGTCAGCTCTTGATCGAGGGAAGGGGAGTATAATAATAATGACTTTGACCGTGGACCCTTTTCCGTAGCTTACAGTCCACCGATCGGGGGAAAGGATATTAGAGAAAAAGGATATTGCAGAAAGGAAATAACATAAAGTAAATAACAAAGCAATAATAACAAAAGGGAAACCTTAACCAAAGAGAGGCACGACTGTAGGCATCTTTGATCAAGGACCCATGGGGAAGGGAGAACAATAAGTAAGTGCTAAAATTAAATCCTAAATTAAGAATATGGAGGGGTAGATAGAAGTGGGAATGGATGGAGGAGAGAAGATTATTGAAGAATCTTATTTACTTGTATCTTCCAAACAAAACTTGAATAAACGATTCGAATCTCAACCAACCCTAACAACCAGATCTAGAATAAACTAGATCTGCAATTGCTAGACCCAGAGAGAAAGCGAATCCTCAAACTAGAAACTTGAATTTGAATTTGAACTTGAACTTGAAATTGCATTGATAAAACTAAAGGAATTACACTTGCATAAAAGAAAGATTACACAACTTTCAATGTTCCTAAACATTCAATCTAAAAAACTAGAAACCACAAATTAATCAAAGAACTAGAGAAAACTAGAGCAAACTAAAGAGAATAGAAAATGCAAGACTAAAGTAAACTAAAGAGAAAATAAATTGTAAGACTAAAGTAAACTAAAGAGAAAATCAAGTGTAAACTAGACCTAAGAGGGAGGTAATATTTATAGAAGAATGAGAATAATTTACAAACAAAGAAATAATAATAATAATAATAATAATAATAATAATAATAATAATAATAATAATAATAATAATAATAATAATAATAATAATAAGAGTAAAATAGAAAAAGAAAAAAAAATAAAAAAGGAGCAAAAATTCGTTAGAAATAAAGAGAGAGAGAGAGAGAGAGAGAGAGAGAGAGAGAGAGAGAGAGAAAATAAGTGGAGAAATTAAATAAATTAAAAAAAACTTGCTTTTGAAGTTCATGTGGAGACAAAGTGGAAGAAAGAAAGAAAAGTGGAAGAAGGAAAGAAAAAGAAAATAAAAGAAAATAAAAATATATATTTTGTTAACAAAAATATAAGTGGGTTGGTTATTAAGGAAATAAGAAAGTAAATAAAATAGAAAGTGGGGAGAGAGAAAAAAACTAATTAGAGAAATAAATAAAATCTAGAAAAATGAAATCTTCTAAAATAGAAAATCCTAATCTTTGACTACTTGTGGCCCCATACAATTCTCAATTACAATAAAGAAAAATAAAATAAAAATCCTAATCTAATTTTACAAAGACATTTTGGAGTTGGCCCATAATTGCATCTCTAGCCCATCATGCTCCAAATTAGGCCCACTTTCGCACTTGAGATTTTGAACGGACCTCTTGACATGTAAAAATCGCATGTTTAATACCCAAAATTCTAGATATTCCCTTAAATCTTAAAAATTCATAAAATCTGTAAAAACAACATAAAACCCAAGGTAACTCCACTCAAAGTGTGTAAAATGCATGCTTTATGCCCTAAGATTTCACACATAAATGTGCTCATCAATTAATCTTGCTTCTTTCGGATCTTTTGGTGGTTTATCATCTCTCAGATATTCTACGATCGGATCCATCCAACAACGCTCTGCTTCAATATGGGAAATTTCCTTCTCCCAATAAATCGGGAATGTTAATTCTTCTATGTAGATCGAAGGATCTAAATTCTTTTCTTTGGCATTGTCTAATCTGGATAGCTCACCTGCCATTGAATTTTCTTTTCTTGGGATCTGACATATTTTCAGATTCCTGAATTCTTGCTGCAATGTCTGCACAATCTCTTGATACTTTTGTAATCGGGGTTCTTTAACACCATACTCCCCTTGTACTTGATTGACAATAAGCTGTGAGTCACTAAAGATAGTTATGTCTGCTATCGCCAATGCTTTTGACAATCAAAGTCCAGCTATTAGAGCCTCGTACTCTGCCTCATTGTTACATCCTTCGAATGCAAATCTTAGTGTATATCGAATGATAAAACCCGCTGGACTCTTCAAGAGAATTCCAGCCCCTGCTCCTTGCTTATTACTCGAACCATCCACATATACCTCCCAAATGGTCGGAATAGTGGGTTCGATAATTTCCTCCACTGGTGCAATGGTTTCTACTACGAAATCGGCCAATGCTTTAGCTTTAATTGTCGTTCGAGGCTTAAAGCTTACTTGGAACTCACTGAGTTCAATCGACCAAGCTACCATTCTTCCAGACAAATCAGGTTTACGAAGAACTTTACAAAGGGGGAAAGTAGTAAATACCTCGATTGGATGAGCCTGAAAGTATGGCCGTAGTTTTCTAGCTGCTATCATAAGAGCTAGAGCTTGCTTTTCAATTTGAGAATACCGTGTCTCCGCGTCGAGTAGTACGTGGCTGACATAATAGATTGGCCACTGTTTTTTGTCTTTTTCCCGAACAAGTACTTCACTTACTATCGAAGGAGATGCTGCCAGATATAGCTGTAAAATTTCTCCCTTCTCGGGTCAAGACAATAGTGGTGGTCTTCCCAGTGTCTCCTTCAGGTCTTCGAAAGCTTTCTAACACTCCTCAGTCCACTTTGCCTCCTTACTACCCCTCAAATCTTTGAGTGCTTTAAAAAAAGGTAGGCACTTTTCTCCCGACTATGAGATAAAACGATTTAACGCGGCTACTCTCCCCGTTAAGCATTGCACATCTCGAACAATCTTGGGGGCTTCCATATCAACCAAAGCTTGTATTTTGGCCGGGTTAGCCTCAATACCTCTTTGTGATACCATAAAGCCGAAGAATTTGCCCGGCGAAACTCCGAAGGCACACTTCTCTGGATTCAGCTTCATTTGGTATTTTCGCAGTACTGAAAATACCTCTGTTAAATCTTCAATATGCTTCGTCCTCGCAATGCTTTTTACCAGCATATCGTCAACATATGCTTCTACACTCTTCCCGATCAAGTCTTTAAAGATTTTGTTGACGGCCCTCTGATAAGTAGCCCCTGCATTCTTCAGGCCAAACGGCATGACTTTATAATAAAAGCTCTCACGATCAGTCATTAAAGCTGTAAATTTCTCGTCCTCCTCGTTCATGAGGATCTAATTGTATCCTGAATATGCATCCATGAAACTCAAGGTTTCATATCCTACTGTTGCATCTATCAACAGATCAATCCTGGGCAACGAGTAACAGTCTTTAGGACAAGCCTTGTTGAGATCTGTGTAATCTGTACACATCCTCCACTTTCCATTTGCCTTTTTGACCATTACCACGTTGGCCAACCAAATTGGGTATTCGATGGGTTCAATGAAACCAGAGTTTTTTAGTTTCTCAACTTCGCCCCGAACGGCTTCATATTTTTCTATGGAGAAATTTCTCTTCTTCTGAATAACTGGTTTCACCTTTGGATCTATCCAAAGTTTGTGTTTTGCAACTTGCCGATCAATTCCTGGCATGTCGTCTGCAGACCACATGAACACATCGCTGTTTTGTTGAAGAAAAGACTTCAACTTTTCTTTGAATTCTCCTAGCTGCTCAGACCCGATATAAGTTACTCTTTTTTCATCATCGGGATACATCTGGATTTGTTCCAATTTTTCTACCGGTTCGGGCCTTTGCATTTCTGCCTCATCTAGATCATCCCGTACTTCTATTGGTAACGTAGTTACCTTCCTTGGGCCCTCCTTATCCTTTAAATATGCAACATAACATTGCCGAGAAATTCTCTGGTCAGATGAGACTTGACCGATCCCCATTTCTGTCGAGAATTTTATTTTTAGGTGCTTTGTTGAAACTATAGCACCTAACTTTGATAAGGATGGTCTCCCGAGGATGACGTTATAAGCCGGAAGCTCCCGAACCACCAGGAAATTTACCCGGATGGTAGCCTCCTTGGGGAAGCTTCCAATTGACAGATCTAGCTGTACCGATCCTTCTGCTATTGCGAATGATCCCGCAAAGCCATAAAGATGCGTGGATGAGGGTTCCATCAAGTCTTCATCCACTTTAAGCTTTTGATAAGCTGCATAAGATAAAAGGTCTGCAACAGACCCGGTGTCAACCAACACTCTATGAAATTCACGGCGCGCAATTTCTACCTTGATGACTATGGCATCATCATGAGGTAAATAGACTCCTCTTTCATCTTCCTCGCCGAATGTGATCGAACCCTCACCATTCGGCCTTTTACGCTTCTGCGTTTCTTCGGTCCCAACGAACTTGGATTTTGCTTTCAGCTTCTGGAGTGACTCAGGTTCGGGACCTCCAAAAATTGTTAGGATGGGTGACCGAGTGGCATCGATCACCTCCTTACGTTTCTTAGATTTAGGAGCCTCCGTCGATTGTTCTGGGCTAACCGAACGGTCCCTTTTGTTACCTGGGTCTCGCTGTTCTGTTCGTCTTCCTCTAATGAAATTGGACAAGTGTCCCTGAGATATTAATCTCTCAATATCTGCTTTTAAATGTCTGTAATCATTGGTATAGTGATCGTAATCCTTGTCGAAATGGCACTACCTTTCTCAATCCTGCTCCTCAGGTTTGGTGGGAAGCTTTGGAGGCCACTTCAAGATATTCTGTTTCTTGATAATATTTAAAATATCAGCTCGAGGAGTATTTAGTGGAGTATACTCACTTTTACCGGGAGATCTTTGCCGCCACGCCTGATGAGGCTTTCCGACTCGATCATGAACATTCTGCTTCGGCTTCTGCTTATTCTCAGGAGCCTTCTATTCTTTTGTAGAGGCTTTATTATCCCCCTGACGTGCGTCTAGGATCTCAGTGACCTCTGCCTGCTTTTGGCATCTTTGCACCAGTTCAGCGTAAGTGGTAGGCATATCTTGAAGTAATAACTCTAAGAGTCGTCGATTAGTGAGTCCAGTGAACAAAGCAGTTTTAGCCACTTGCTCATCTAGATTCTCTATCTCCATTGTGACCCTGTTGAATCTTTTCAGGTATTCCCGAATCGATTCACTTTTCCCTTGTCTGATAGTGAACAAGGTCTCCTCGGTCTTTTTGATTTGGATTCCGCTCTGGAATTGTCCTATGAATTTGCGCGCTAATTCATCAAAATCCACGATCTTTCCCAACGGGAGATTCGAGAACCATTTCTGTGTTGCTCCAGTCAGGGACGAACCAAAAACCCTACAAAGGATTTCATCAGAATTACCCACCACAGCCATTGTCTGCTGATAATAATTGATGTGTGCAGTGCGATCTGCCGAACCATCGAAAGTGGAAAAAGTCGGCAAACGGAAATTGTGAGGAACTGACATCCGGCTATGGGTCCGGCAAATGGAGTTTTTCGGATAACTGAATATATATCATCGGTTATTCTCCCTCTCACCAATTGTCTGAGCTTTTAATTGATATTGGCCAATTTTTGACCAATATGTGCTGACTGATCTCCGAAGACACGATCACTCTCTCGAGCAACATGATCATTATCTCGAGCGACATGATCATTATCTCGAGCGACACGATCATTATCTCGAGCAACACATTTGATAGTTGGTGAGTGAGTTCGTACTCCTGCAACCAACCTCGTATTTGAACCGGTCGTACTTCCTTGCGGTCCGTCGAACCTATCATCTTGCCTAGGGAGATCTCCAGTTCTCCTAGGTTCTCTTTCTCGCAACCGGTCGCCTTCCCGGAAATTTTGACCGACATTCTACCCATCAATCAGTCTTTGATCCCGATGTGATGAGCGCCTTCCTGCGTCACGATGATCGGGTGCTTGTGGTATCACCACTTGTCTGGTCAGCACACGGAGTGCTTGACTTACCTCCAACATCTAGAGTTTCAGTTGATCCAGTTGATACTGGAGTGGATCTGGAGGATTATTACCTCCTTGACCACCATCTACTTAAAGGGGTCGACTTCCCTCTAGAATATCCAGATTGTTCACTCCAGGAATTTGGATGCTAGCTTCTCGCTGGGCCGCAACAGCTGTTGCTGATCTAATCACCATAGCTTTTTGAAACATTTCACACAGACGGCGCCAAATGATGCGTCCAAAATCTGCTCAGCCCTTAGATCTCCTAAGAGTGACTTGCAAAAACAAGCGTCAGATGTGGCCCGACCGCTGGGATTGGGAGTCCACCTCCGAAGGCTAAGTCAGTTGATGAACTTAGTCACAAACGGCTCTGTTGAAACAGAGCTAAGGAATGAATAACAAGAATACGATTCTGATTGTATTCGTGAGTCTGTCCTTTACCTTGTGAGTAGGTGATGTCTTATATAGAGTGTACCTTCAAATCTTCTTCGTTGGATGTATTTGAGCCTTCTTCGGATAGTCGTTGGATCTTAACAAATAGATCCGTTCAGTGATAGATCTCTACTAGGTTGGACTAGTAGATGACTCCTTTGATAATACGATCGTTATATGGTAGTTATCCATATAATAGCGATGTGTGACAGCCGCCAAATGTTGCTAACCATCTCTAGGTTGATTAGCTTATTCCGATCATATCGGATTAGGGCGTGCTTGTGACTGAGTTAGTTTTCTTCCTGAGCAAGCTATCTCCTGGACACGACTTGCTCGGAAGCGTGTCGATTCCTTTCGTCCCGACCGGAGTCGAGGATCGAACCAAGGTTGAACCATGTTCGGTTATATTTTCTCCATATCAGATATGATAATTTAGGACTAAGAAATTCTTCATTATTTTCTTGGGGTCGAAATGGATATTTCTTTATGTCAAATGATCTCACTACCATTGGGGTACTCAATGGATGTATTTTATT
This sequence comes from Hakea prostrata, assembly GCF_041222555.1. Lineage (NCBI taxonomy): Eukaryota > Viridiplantae > Streptophyta > Magnoliopsida > Proteales > Proteaceae > Hakea > Hakea prostrata. The sequence continues at coordinate 28,886,407 of NC_142608.1, read as the reverse complement.
CATGTAACATCACTTCAATATATAGAAAATGATTGATGAACGAATATTATATTTATCAAATGATCAATTTGCAAGCTTAGACAAAACTATTTTTCCAAAATCGTTTATTTCAACTTTCTTCAAATAATCTATTGTTTTTGAAGCTCTTCAGGAATTCCAATGATATTTAAGTCATCATTATATGTACTTATTAAAATTAGATCCATATCCTTTAATAAATACTCAATAATAAATTTGATCATATACCCTTCATTCAGTAAATATCCACTAAGGAAATTATACCATAAATATCCTGATCATCTCTGAAGTCTTATTAAACAAACTTTCTAAGAATTTTTATATGCTTCAGGCATTTTGAATTCTTCAGGGATTTTCATATAAATTTTAAACTCGAGTGAGCCATATAAATAGACTATAATAATATCCATTAGACACATGTCAAAATTTTCATATACTGCCAGATTAATAAGATATCTGAAGGTGATTGCATCTACCATAAGAAAACATGTTTCCATATAATTAATGCCAGACCTTTGCGAAAATTCTTGTGCCATAATTCATGCTTTATATATCTCGATTTCATTCTTTTTCTCATTTTATTTTTCGCAATGAAAACTCATTTGTACTCCCACTAGTTTTATACCTTCAAATGCTGGACTACAGGTCCAAAAACTTTAATTTTTAAGCAAATTCAATTCTGCTTGAATTACGTATTTACGTTTTGGCCAATCATTTCTTGATTTACATTCATCAATAAATTTATGTTCAAGATCCTCGTCTTGTCTTATTATTTCAACAATAACATAATATGCAAAAATGTCGTCGACAACTATATATTTTCGGTTCCTTCTTTTTCCTGCAATGACTTAATTAATCGAGATCTCTTCAATATTTTCAGGTACCTAAATCTCTTCTTGGGTTTTATAGAAAATCATGTCTTCAAGATTTTTATAATCAATTGTCTCCATATTATGACCATCTTAATCATTTGCTCATTTCCTTTTTCTAGGATTTTATCCTTGGAACCGATTGATCTTCTACGTTTTTAAATGTGATTTAATTTCATTTGCACTGATAGATTGTCCTGCTGGGACATCAATTCTAATTGGAGCATTTGCAGCTAGAATATGAGATTTAGTAACTCTTAGTAGGTCAGCAAATCTTGCAGTTGATTCATAATATTTTGTGAATGCATTATCTTTTGAACTTCAGGTTCACATTGCTCAGTGCGAAGATCTAATGAGATAATGATAATGCATTACAATCAATTTATTTTTCCAACTGTTTATTCTCTCTCCCTCATGTTGGAAAAAAAAAAAACTATTTCATCAAAATGATAATTAGCAAGTCTTGCTTTAAATAAATCTCCAATCATTGACAATATATTGACTTATATGAGGAGATTCATATCCAACATATATTCCCAGCTTTATTTAGGGACTCATATTTGTGCGTTGTGGTGGAGTAAGTGGAATATAAGCCGCACATCTAAAAATTATAAAATGAGAAATATTTTGCTTCTGACCATAAGCCAATTGTAATGAGGAGAATTCATAATAACTTATTGGCATGATACATACAAATGATGTTTTGTTCTCATAAACAATGGTTTAGCTATTAATTGGAGACATTTAATAAATAATTTTGCCAAACCATTTTGGATATAAACATGAACAACATGCTATTCAAATATGATTTTAGTTGTTATACAATAATCACAAGATGTAAATTTACCAACATTATCAAGACAAACAATCTTTGTCTTTATAATACATAAATTGTGCTCTTAATCTAATTATTTGAGCAAACAATATCACAAATACCAAATTGCGAGTTCATAATGAACATACATGTGACCATTTTTATAAATGCATCTACTAAAATCATATAGTATTTGAATGGTCCATATGATAGGTGAATGAGCCAATATATTTCACCCTGTATACATTTCAAATACTCAAACTGTTCAATCTTAACTTTAGCTGGTGAATATCTAATAATAAATTTCTCTTGAAAACAAGCAACACAAGAAAATTCACTTAATTGAAGAATCTTCTGGTTTTTCAATAGATGACAAAAGAATTTTCAATAATTTTTCACATCATACTTGATCTGGGATGGTCCAACCAATCATGCCAAATAATAAAACTATCGGAATCAATGTTCTTTGATTTACTCAAGCATGTGTTTTAATCATGCGAATATTCGTGTAGTACAAATTGGGAGAAAATGTCTAATACTTTTGTAGTAATTCATAAATATTCACTTTTACCATCATTTGTAGTCTCAATCATTTTAGCATATATATTCAAAACTTAATAAGTTTCTTTGAGACTTACTACAAAATAATGCATTATCTATAGCCAATTGATCTCCTAGGTAATAAGATTAGCTCTTCCAGAGCTTTTAATCAATGTTGTACTATCAATTATTGTATGAACATCCACGTCATCAAATAAGATAAATAATTTTTTTTTCTCTTAGTATAATATGCGTCGTAGCATTTCAGAGAACATTCGCATTATTCATCAAAATGAAACAAAATACATCAAAAGATATATAGAAATCAATAAAAAAAAATTAGAAAGAAAAAATATTAAATTTAAGATAAATTAACATATGAAATGAGATTTGAGGGGAAAAGAATTACAAAATGACATAATATCAACTTTATTTTTTTTTGAACTCCAACAACATAATCAAATCTTCAATTTTATATTCAAAGAAGTCTGCAGCATCTAGATGTGTAGTATCTATAAAGCCATCAAAATCATCCGCGTTATGGGCAAAATTTGCTTCAGTGTTATTACTTTGAAAAATCATATTCATCTCTACATTATCTTCATTCCTTTAATTGAAGCTTGAAAAAAAACATAACAAAATATTGTGGAATACAACAGATATGTGCCCAATAACATTTCATACCACATCGATTACATTTATTATATTTACTCCTTGAAGAGTTATATTAAGAATCCTTATTATTCTCTTATTTATTTCAATAATGAGAACGATAATTATTCCGTTTTTTGCTTCATCCACATCCATAGTATGACCATGGACTATAATTTTGCATTCTTTCAGGCTTATCATGAATTGTTGCATTCACTTCAGGGAATGAAGCAGAAATAGGACGAACTTCATGATTTTTCATTTATAGTCCAGTATTTTACTCAGCCACAAAAAAAAAACATTATATCATTTAGAGTATTGCTTAACTCTCTTTTTCATGATATTGCTATTGTAATAGCACATTTGAAGCATGAAAAGTCATTTTCATCAATAATATTTTCTCCACATAATTTCAATTGAGAATTAAATTTAAAATTAAAGAACTGTACTTATTGACAGTTTCAAATCTTGCAACTTCAAGTGCATCTGTAGAACTGTACTAATTTACAGTTTCAAATCTTGAAATTTCATGTGCATCTGCATAACTGTATTTATTTACAGTTTCAAATCTTGTAACTTCAAGCGCATCTCAGAACTTGTACTAATTTACAGTTCAAATCTTGCAACTTCAGATACATTTAATAATGTTTGTGGTGCAAAACTAGCAATCACTATATATAATAAATAAAACCGTTATTTTTAGATTGGTTAATGACAAACCACAATCGTTAAAGCAACCTAATATCTTATTATTTGATTGATTCTTAGATTCAATAAAATACATACCTTTTTATCACGATGCACTTACCTTACAAGATGGACAAGGCAAACTCATCCATTGTTTACAGAAACGTGCAGGGAGGTCTATCATTATTTTCACATTGGAATAGAAAGCATAATAGCGTATAGTTTGTCGTATTTCTTTTCAAAACGCAATTACTTTGAGAGGAATCATGCTGATAACATGTTATAAAATAAAGAAAATGTATTGAATACAAAGAAGAAAGACAAGATGAGTCCAACTCATCTATTGAGTTATTCATTACATATTTATAATGGAATTAGCATCTTCTCTGATATAGAAATATCAGAGTCTACAAAGAAATACAATATATGATTCTCACACACAATAAGATGATCCTGATATGGAATAATAGATTTCCGCCCAAGATAGAAGGTGCATAGAATGTAAATATTGACGGCCAACATTGTGTAATGAGATGATTGTGATCTTCATCAATATTGCATCCTGAGGTAGTTGAGATCTTCAATTGGAAGTATAATCTTTTTAGGGGTGATGAATATCCACAATCATTATTATTGTAACAATTTCTTTAATGTAAGGAATTTGTTTGGTCATTCTCTCACTCATAAACCATACAAACCATTCAATTTTTTTTGGTAATTAGTAAATCGTACAAACTCAACTTATGGAATTACCCTGGCTTAAACTTTTCAAACCTGTTTTTGTGCACCTCATTTTATTCAGTCAACCAAAATGGTCTCTTAGAATTGTAAGGTTGCTAATGGAAAGAAAAAAATGGAAAGAACTCTCTCTCTAAAGGAAGTTAGGTACACTAGTGCTTTTACAGCAATATGATCCTTCTAGATAACCTTAGGCTTGGATCTAAAATACTTTTCAGCATGCTAGTTCATTTTTACACACTGTATCTAACTTTTTTTTTTAGAGTGAAATACCGTTCAAAGGAAATTAGGAAATACAGTTACATAATTCATACATACTGCAATTTGTATATGCACCATAGTAGCTATCCAACTAAAAGTTTTTTGAAGGGTTGGGGATTTAAACATGGAAACATTGGTTTTAATTCAATCCTTTAAGTCTATCAACAAGGGTATAAGATTTAAAGGCCAATTTGGATTCTTCATTTGTGGAACAGTTGAGCTAAGGCATTATTAGACCATATTTCCTAAAGTTGAACTCATGCTTAAGCAATGAATTTGAGTCCCTCTGTTGTATTTTTTAGACTATAGATTGTGATTTTGTCCCTTTGTTGAGAGTATCTTTATTAAGGTACTGTAGTTTTTCACTCCAATTAACCCCAACACCCAAGCTGCTCTTTCTAGCCCTGAGTTATGTACCCCTACACATAATAGAATAGGTGAGTATATGACTGATATTATTACATATGCACATATTAATTCACATTTCCAAGCTACATGTCTTGTGTTTCTTGAAAGTTGGAGTGCATAGTGGATGAAAGTTTTAGTTCCCCCACCCATTTAGAGATGGATTGTAGCACCGTCCCCAGATTTGGTGGTTGCTGAGAGAAAGCGGTTGAATTCCTTCCCTTCCACACAAAGTAGCAGGTGATGATGAATATTGACATTATACATCTCCTAAATGGGTTGTCTATTCTCCATTCTCTATTCATAGTCACACAAAGATTAATGATAGAATCTAAATTTGCTGTAAAGTTTTCCATTCAAAGGCCCAAGAGTCTAGTAGCTCATATCCGTTTTGTCCAGTCACATGAAATAAAGAGGTGCCAGTATGATTCATTGTCGTTACTGTATAGGTTGCATTGTGATGAAAGTGGCATCCAATTGGATAATATTGTAGCTAGAGGTAACCCTGCATTGAGAAGCCTCTAGAAGAAAGTTTTGAATTTAGGGTGGATTGGGAGTTTCCAGAAGAATTTCCACAAGTTCTTGTTACTCAGGGGGGTTGAGGTTGGTCTCATCATTGAAAGAGCCTTTCCTGTATATTTTATTAACAAGATCCCAATAGGAGAAACTAAAGATATCTAGGTATCCTCAGTGGTGGATAATGATGTTTGAGGTGAGAGAGAGAGAGAGAGAGAGAGAGAGAGAGAGAGTGATGGGGGTACTCCCTGTTTCTGAATTGGACACATTTGATTACTCGTTCCACTGTTGAGTTGGTAGGCTAGGGGCCCTCTCGTGGGTCCCCCATCAGATGATTTGTAACATTTGGTACCCAAGGATCAAACTAGAAGAAAGCATCTTTCCCATTTCCCACTTTTTTCAACACCATTTGTTGCAAAGTAGGAAGCAAGGTGTTGTTCCAAGTCCATGATCATTTCATTTTCTTTATCTTTGGATTGAAAGGAGATGAGGTAGGGAAGTATCTTGCTTTTAGGACTTGTACCCAAAGTGAGTCGGCTTCGTTGAGCATTCTCCACCCTTGCTTCAGTAATAATGCATCATTCATGTTGACCATTTTTTTAAAGCCTAACCCTCCTTTTGGTCTACAACATCGATTCCAAGAAACCACCATTAGTTGTTTTTTCTTAGTTGGATTTCCCAACCAAAATCTTTGGCATACATAATCGATTTGAGACCAAATATTTTTAGGAAATTTGAAGCACTGCATGTGATAGATAGATTGCGGTTGGAGAACCAATTTAATTAGGACTTCCCTTCCTGCAAAAGAAAGATTAGAAGCTTTCCACATAGCTAACTTAGGTGTCATTCTATTTAGGATGAATTGAAGATTCTTTGCTTTGGCTCTTCCATGAACAAGTTTGTCCTGAGATACATGGTATCTTTCTTCATTTCACTTATACCCATTAATGATAGAAACACTTGCTTTTTTGTCTGTTGGGACATTTCTGCTGAATGTCGCTCCGCTTTTTTGCAAGTTAATCAGAGAAAAGTTCCATTGCCACCTTGAGAGCTAGGTGTCATCTGTTTCAGCTCAGTAGAAGAGAAAAGTATCTCCTGCAAAAAAACAAATGCGAAATTTCTGGACCTCTTCTAGCCACCTTAATCTCGTGAAAGAGATTGAGTTGCTGATATTCAGATAATAATCTGAAAAACACTTCCATAATTATCAAAAAAAGGTAGGGTCTTAATAAGCAACCTTGCCTGAGTCCCTTGGTTCTAGAGAACCAAAGGTACGGAATTCCATTGAGTTTGATTGAAAACGAAGCTGAGCTTATCAGGGAGTGAACCATTTGAGTCCAGTGAAACCCCTAGAATTGCATAAGCTTAGTTAGGACCCCCCTCCCATTATACTCTATCATAAGCTTTTGACATATCCAACTTTAGTGCCACGTAGCCAATAATTTCTCGTCTTTCTCATGAAATGGAAAATTTCTTGTGCAACCATAATGTTATTAGTGATCCGTGATCCGGGTTGGGCACAAATGTTGCTTGGCATGGTGAGATAACTGTAGACAGAATTGGTCTCAGTCTTCTAGTTAAGTTTTGCCATAATTTAATAGGAGACATTGCAAAGACTAATGGGTCAAAAGTCTGACACCATAGATGGTTGACGTTTCTTTGGGATGAAGCAAAGCAGATTATGGTTTGTTCCCTAGGGTAGCACTGGGTTAATAAAAAAAACAGCTACAAATTTGAACATCTCATTCTTTATTAAATCCTAGTGCTTCTGATAAAAGAAAGTATTATAACCATCAAAGCCTAGTGCTTTGTGTGGGCCAAATGAGAAGACAATTTGCTTGATTTCCTCATGAGGAGGCATTGAAGAGATTCGTTAAAGAATGAAATGGGTGGAAATAGGGCTTTCAACAAAATCAGGTTCAAGAGGGTTAGATGAGGAGTAGAGATTTTGTATAAAGTCCACAAAAACTTAAGTGACTTCTTGAGGTTGGGTGACTGAGATTCCATCAAGAGATAAGGACCCTATTTTGATCCTGTGTATATTGAATTTGGATGAGAGATGATAATACCTGGTATTTTTGTCCCCGTCAGATATATACATACCTTTAGACTTTTGAAACCAAAATTGTTCTTCGGCGAACAGGGCCCACTTGAGATGGTTTCTCTTTTCCTTAATCTTTTCCACATTAGGAATCGGATGTGACTCAAGAACATCAATTTCCACTGAAATATTGTGGAATAAATTATCAATATTCCTAAATACTGACCGATTCTAGGTCTGAAGGGATCTTGACAGGATTGGTTTCCAAATTATCAGACTCAACATTAGCCCAGACTTGGTTAATAATTTCCTTGAACTCCAGATGAAAATTCAAGGCATTCTGAAATTGAAATAATTTACGGCCGCTAGGTTTCTCTTTTTGAATAGTGAGAAAAGAGGGTTATGATCCAAACCTAGAGCTGGTAATTTACGAAGCAGGGCAGTTGAGAAGTGAGCAATCTAGTCAGAGCAGGCAAAGTGGAGATCCAATTTTTCTTTAACCATATTAGGTGGTTTCTGCATGTTTGACCACGTAAAGTAGGACCCATATCTCGAAAGTTCATTGAGGGAGAAGGAATAGAGAATGTCAATGAGAAGGGGTAAAGCTGGGGAGGCTTTAAATTGATTCCCAATTTTATATTCTGGCCAAATGACTAAGGTTTAAGAAAGGTTTGTTAGAAGACAAAATTTGGTGTTTGATCTTTTGCTAAAATTCTTTCTTGTCAGCATAAGAAGGAGGGGGGGGGGGAGGGGTAGATACACATAGCTTGCCAAAGTGTAGAAGTAGAAGAGCATTGAAGAAAAAAAACCTGTCTTTTGAGATTAAAGAGAAAGCTTTTGGATTTGAGGTAAGGACACAGATGCCGCCCTTGAGCCCATATTTTCCTTCGCTATTAGAAAAGCATAGGAGATTGTAGTTTTTGATCAAGCGTTTATTGGATGCCATGAGTAGTAGATGGTCAGAGCATTTTGTTTCATAAAGGAAGACTACATCCAGTTGGTGTTTCTTTAAATGTTTTGAGGGGCATTGTAAAGTGAATTTCCCATTAAGCCCTCTAACATTCCAAAATAAAAAATAAAAAATAAAAAATCATTTTCTTGAAACAATTAAGCCCGAAATCAGCAAAGCAAGAAGAGAAGCTAACCAAACAAACCACCAACATAGAGTCAAAAGTAAACAAGACCAGACAATACACTACACACTCTTTAATTGTTTAGAAAAAATCCAGAGAGTCAACAGACTAAAGAAAATCAAAGCTACTAGCATAATCAAAGGGATTTACAAAATTTAGGCATAAAATCTATTTCTAGACATAAAAGAGATTTTCCTAATCCGGCAGTGAAGAATAGCAAGAATTAAGATAAAATAAACCAAGCAGAAATCAAAGAGAAAAAAATTGTGATAGGGGAAGACCTCAGGGGCGATGGAGCTGGTTCTGTCATCTCGAATTGAACAGGCTGGCCATTGACCGAAGTGTGTGCATTATCTTGGGAAATAACACCATATCTTGACTGGATCCCATTGTAGAAATGGTTCAGGACATTGATGGGTTCAAAGAAATTCATCAAGGTGGTTTCCAGATTACACAAAAGGATATCCACCAGGTCCAATATGGTAAAGCTTCAGGTGGTGAAGGGGTAGGCTTAGAAACTCTTCAGCGTCTTGGATGAGAAGTTTGGATGCCCTCTGTTTCCCCACCTTTGTCACAAGCCAAGATGTCTTCAGTACCCTTCACGACAGAAACAAACTTTTTTCCATGTGTTTGCAGTAGGTAACTGATTTGAAGATCACAGTGTTAGCCTTGATTGATTGATTCACAACTTTTCCTTTCAGATCAAACTTTTTCACCATTTCCTTAATTTTTGAGTGATTCAAGATCTCAACTTATGATGATTCATCCACTTTTTCCTTCAAGATTCCAGCCAGGTCTTCATTTTCTAGTTTAGGTCTAGGGTTCACATCTTCTTCCCTGACCAGCGGAGTAAGCCCAACATTTGGGCCGTCAGGGAGATCCGCATCTTCTTGATTTTTAGCTAGAGAAGTCACTTGCAGCTTCAGATTCTCATCTTTACCTTTGTTTTTATCTTTCTTTCCTTTGATTTCAACATATCGGGCAACATTAGTATTGTTGTTGGTTTCAGCTTCTTTGAGATTGGTAGAGAGAGATCTTGAATCAAGGAATTGAGCTTGACTTTCACCAAAACGGGGATACCCTTGTTCATCATTCTTGGTAGAGTGTACATTCTTCAAGACTTGTTGTAGAATGAAGTCTAGCAACGCCAGCAAGAAAAGGTTCTGTCATGAGGCCCATATGAGGTCCTGAATCAATCAGGCTTTGGGCATTTTCTTCTAGCCCAACTATATTTCCTACAGAAGTAGCAGCCTCGATAGACTTGCAATATCTGGTTTGATGGGTGATTGTCCCACATCTAGAGCAGAGGACTCTTAACTTCATAAAGGACTTGCAGGGATAGTAGTTCATCTTGAGGATTCCTAATGGATGTTGTTGGAGAAACTTTTTCATTTATATTGAACACGATTTTTACCTGTGCTGCATCAACTGTAAGACCTGACACATAAGGCTTCATCTTTATATCAATGACTCAACCTACACCTGCAGCTGCCTTCCTGATTCGTTCATAGTTGTAACAATTGAAATTGATGCCTCTTAGTTGAATCCATATAGCAATAGGTGGTAGATAAATATCTTTTCTTCCTTTGGGCATGGAATCCAAGGTGAGGTGGAGAAGATAATGCTCCAGCCACCAAGGGAAAGGGATGCCACACCATTTCGCATATCTTCAGAATGGAAATCAACACGAAAGGTGTCTCTGCCTACATTGTTGACTTCAACCGCTCTTAGAGGAGACCATGCCTTAGAGTGATTTTGACAAGTAATGATGACATGTTCTCTTGGGTATCCGATGGTAAATCCATAAAGGGGATACCCATGACTCTTGCTTCGCTGCAACGAGCTTCCAGAAGCAGAGGGAGGAGCAGTTAAAGGGTATAACGCCTTCCAAGTGTCCATTCGAATTGAGGTTTTATTTGCATTTTTTGAAGGAGCTCTATTATGCGCTGCCGTTGAAGGGTTCGCATGGTAGTATTGCTGGCTGGAAGTGTGATTGGGGGAGAGGTGATCTGATTGTCTTCCCATCTATAGAAACAAAACTAGCCGAAGCACAGTTAGATCTATACTAAAGTAGAAAAATTAAGGCAGTGTGAGTACTCGATCAATATAAATTCAGGGGGGGGGGTTAAACAAAGGGAATAAGGAGATGAATGCCATTAATAGAACTGAGGAGGTAGGTGGTTTCAGAGGTTCACTGTACTAGTCATAAAGACAGGGCAAGAAGAAAGAGGGGTTTTCAAAAACAAGGGAGAGAAAGGGGTTTCAAAAAATCGGAAGAAAGAGGAGAACAGAACCAGCTACGAAATTAGGTTATCGCCGTTGGATAATCGCATAGAATGGCCAGCTACTCACATTTGATGACAGACCTAACTCCTTGCCTCTCAGTCAGAAGCTCTACTCTTGACAAAGGGAGAAAGAGCAGCAGATGAAGAAGCAAGATGGAGAAGGGTAGTGCTCAAGCTTCTAACTTTTAAGGCAGGAGTGAAACCTTGGAAGCTATAGCTGATCAAGCTTCCATTTGAAATGCAACTTTCTAGTTTTGTAATCCCTCTTGTTCTCAAAGAAATGGATTGTTTATTTTCTCTCCCCAAAAAAAAAGAGAAACAAAAAAAATAATGTAATTATATTGATTTATCATCTTCACATCTATTTTGTGTTAATACTAATTAATCCAAGATAGAATAACAGATAAATTGTATTTCATCATGAACGAACATGGTAACATCAAGAATATGATTCTTATAACAATATACAAGAACATTGTAATAAAAAGAGGAGAGTTTTAGACCACATAGGATAGAGATGACAAAAGATAACAATGAAAAAATGTACAATGACGTGCATTATAAACATTTTGGTTTATAGCCCCCCCCAAAAAAAAAAAATCCACTTCGGGAGATGGGAGATACCTTTGTGGACGATGCAAAACAAAAATACAAAATATACAATAAATCCATAAAAGTAAAATAAATATTTTTTTTTTTGGATGATTGAAATAAAGTCGGTCTACTTGGTTCGAAAACTTATACTTTTTTGCCCCATTGCAGGTGAAATTTTTTTGGTTTGCTTTAAAAAGAAAGCCTTATTTCGATGCATTTGATACTCCCTGCTGATCCATAGAGACAATTTTGGATACACCAATTTTCTGGAAGATCAGAACACTTGAGCATATTACATGATATACCTTCTGATATATAATCCTTCAAGCAATGATTTGTCAACAACAGTAACATCGCTGCTGGTTGATATTTTCTGCTATTGGTGGATATGAACAAGTGACAGGTCAATTACCCATGGATTTTCCCTTTCCTAATCAGTTGGTCAATTTTTGACACAATGGAAGGTTTTCCAGCCAGTTTCAATCTAACAGCAAGAGATGGAAGGATTAAAAGAATAATAATAAGAAAAGTGTTTTGCAACCCACGCAACCCCTTATTTAACCAATTGAAGATCCATCAAAACCCAAACGAGCCAATTCCTGTAAATGCAATTAATTCAATTGCTACTCCACCTTTTTCCTCTGTACGTTTGTTCTCTTCTCATTTTTCCTTCACTTCTAGTTTCTAAGCTTTTCCAAGTTGCCTTTTCATTTATTTTTGCTAGTTTCCTCTTCCCTACCAGCTGCACTTGCTGCATTATTTTTTGGCTACCAAGGACTCCACAAGATTTATTCAATATATACCTTATACTCACCGTGCAATGTGCCCGTTTTTCTTTTCTATATTTGTTCTACAAAAAGAGGTGGACTCCTGTCATACACACCCAATGTGTCTTCTTTCACCCTGCAGCATTCGTCTTTGGAGACCGTTTAGTCACTCACCTTCCTTCAACATTAAGATAGTCTTTTCAGAAGGTTGAGCTGAATGATATTTCAATGGACTGTTTACTTGCTCTCTATCTGGCTGCAGATTCTCGTGGTGGATGGGAATTGCGGCCACTTTTGAGCTGCTTTTTGTTACAGGACAAGTATCATCAGATGGAAGGGTAGATTCAACACCTGTTTCTAATTATCCTTCAGGTCGCAAGGATGATGATTCATCAGCAAGTCCTGTACCGCAGAAGGCTAAGTTTCAATTCCCAAACACAATAATAAGAAGAAAAACATGCCAAATTAAAAATGATAACCTGCCTCAGAGTTCAACATCTGTAGCATTTCTCTCGCACAATCTCTTTCTCAGCAATGTGGTACCCGGAAACACCATCAGATTGATACTCTTTAGTTGTTCCTGATCTTTATCTTCTAAAGGTTCAAAGCCAAACCCTGAAGTCCATGTATCAACTAAAGAAGGAATTGCAGCCAATACCAGTCTTTCAACCTTGAAAGACTTCAGCATCTACCATCACATTAGCAAACAACAAATGAATAGTAAGTCAATGAAAGCAATTGAAAATAGAAAGAAAAAAAAAATAATAATAATAAAATAAAATAAAAAAATCTGATAATGATAGTGAAACTGAAGTGTCATGGAGACATATTATCCTTCACTAATCAGTTAATGAACATGTGGCAGGTTCTCAAATTAGTATTCAACCCGTAAGAAGAGGAGCATGGGTAACGGACAACTGGGCAATAGGGACTATAATTTGTATGACACTGCCAGCTTTCTGGCTGATCAGCTGGACCTCCATTCTTCTTCTTCTTCCTCTCTTTTTCTTTTTCTTGCTTTGTCTATGCACAAGGAGCTATAAGTAATGCAACTATGAATCTCATGGAGAGTTCAATCCTGACTCATTCTGGCGGCATGCTTAACACATGCAAGTCGGATAGGAAGTGGTGTTTCCAGTGGCGGACGGGCGAGTAAAGCGTAAGAACATGCCCTTGGGAGGGGAACAACAGCTCGAAACGGCTGCTAAAAGGAGGAATCCACTCAGGGAGGGGCTTGTGTCTGATTAGCTAGTTGCTGAGGCAATAGCTTATCAAGGCAATAATCAATAGCTGGTCTGAGGATGATCAGCCACACTGGGACTGAGACACGGCCCAGACTCCTACGGGAGGCAGCAGTGGGGAATTTTCCACAATGGGCGAAAGCCTGACAGAGCAATGCTGCGTGGAGGAAGAAGGCCCCCTGGGGGGAAGGTGTGTGTGAGGTGTTATCAGCATATTTGACAGGCAGCCTAATGTAGTACTTTTTTAGCAACAATTCTCATTCTTATGAGAGATAAAGATGGAAGCCGGCAGCGGCAGGGGACTGCCACATATCATGCTCAAGTGTTCTCAAGCAGGAGCATGCTAGTGTGCCCTCTGTTTTCTTGAAAATTGACTTAGCCCCACCAGCTACTCTGAAAGCAAAGCTTACTGGTTGACTTGACTAAGCCTCTCTTGCTGCATCCTGGTTTTTCCATCATCCAATCCACAAAGAAATCAAATGAAACCTGGTGAAAAGCAGCATACAAAGAAAGTCCTAATCTACGACCACCTTAGTGGTTTTATTTGTTGACTATCATGATTTATAGTTGAACTTCGCATTTAAACAGGAGTTCTTCATAAAAATTTAGGTGATAGAGAGGTGGTAAGGTACCACTGTATGAAAGAGAAAGTTAAGAGGTGGGAGAGGGCATTCTGTCACGAATTTATAGTTGTGATTCTCATCCAGACAGGGTCACAGGAATTTATCATACAGATGTGAGTAAATGAGAAGTGCAATAATAATGTCAGATCTCAGTTACACTGACATAGATCCAAGCTGCAAAGTAGAAGCAGGTCAGGCAACATATCACTACAGACCCCCAAGCTGACAATTATACCTCAGATCACCTTCTAGAACAGAGCAAATATTCAAAGAAAAGGTTTAAAATTAAAAATACCTCTTCAATAGCATTTAAAAGGCGCCTACACATTCCTTGCCGACGGTATGCACTGGAAGTGGCAATCAGAGGCATTTCTGCAACTTCCACCCCATGCACCCTACAAAAAAAAGAAAAAAGCAAAATTTGATGCGGTATGCTTTCCACTTGTTATGGCAGATGTAAAACATGTATTATCCGAGATATTAGACCAAGACTTTCATCTAAAATTGATCAAATTGGGCAGAAATCCAAAGTCACTACGAAGGTGTAAATGCTATAGAAACATATTAGGTGAATAGAGAGCAATTTTTATTCTGAATCCCTACAAGTAACATGCTCACTGAGTGAACAGCGCTCGAGAATATGAGGAAGGTTCATGATATGACCACGAGCTTGACCCCTGGCCGAAACCCTAGATGGCTCCAAGAAGCCTCCATGGGCTGGCTGAACCCCTAGCAGAGGTATTTAGGGCATTTTCAGCCCTCTTTTATTGCTGGAATTAATTCCAGATCTATTACTAGAGTTCTAACTGCGTTTTACTTCTCAATTTGAGTTATGTTTGAATGATTAAATTGTGGATAACGTAAGATTCTTTTACAAGAAGGGTTTCTAAGAGTTCGCTTGTAATTAGAATGTCTTATTAGTAGTTAAAGTGTCCCAAGGAGTTCTTTTTCAAGTGAACTTCCTTAGATAGATTCTTAAGTTATTTGATCTTTCATTTTCAGCATGTCCTCAGATGTTTAGATTCTGATAAGCCCCTCATAACTCGGGTGTACAAATGCAAGGATAGGGGGAGGAACACAGCATCACTCTCAGCAGCTGCAGGGGATCAACTTCAAATTAAAGAGAGGACAGATTGCAATTCCCTATTGGACAGCAACCACTACTCTGCTGTGAGCAGAGGTTCAAAGGAGACAGTCCAGGTGGCAAAAGAAGATTGGATAGAAGTGTAAGAGCTTGTTACAAATGTTTGGTTATGTAGGGGAGGGGAGAGAGGTGAGAGGGGTGAGAGGGGGAGGAAAATAGAGGAAGTAAGGAGCAAGCAGAGCTTGCTGGGAGAGGGCAACCTCTCGGGTATGGTTTTGGGACCGTGTTGTTATCATTTTTAGAGTTTTTTTTTTTTTTTTTTTTTTTTATTTTATTCAAGAATTGATTATCATTCAATAGAAACAGGGCTGCATCCATTTGTGATAATCATCAAGGTTTATTCAGTGAAATCAACTGTTACCTTGTTGCTATTCTTATTATTCTGAAATGGTGGATGCCAATAGTAATTACTTCATGTTTGTTATTTGTGGGAACTAAGGGTAACACCTTGAGGGTTCTATCAATCTTCTATCAGAGCACGTTTGATCTAGGGGATGGTAAGGAACAAAATGGCATCCAGAGTTGAAGTTTTAGAAAACAGCGTGAAAGACCTGCAAACCCAATTGGCGTTAATCAATTCCAAGCTAGACAGGGTAGAACAAAGCCACTCGACATTTGTAAATGAGCTCAAAGCATACCTGGTTAAAGGCAAAGTAGTGGAGGTGGGTATCCCATCGCCGGAGTCACCTTAGACAAGAGGGACGAAATAGTCCAAACATCCACGGGTGACGACTCGCAGAGTGCGATCGTGCAAGAGCCACAACGAGCAGCGACCTCTGTAGGAAACTGTGATTTCTTCCCAAGATACCTTGAGTTACCCATCTTCAATGGTGACAACCTGAATGGATGGGCTGCTAGAGTGGAGAGATACTTTGGGTTGCAAGGGCTTACTAAGGCAGAGAAGTTACAAGCAGCGTTGATTTGCTTTGAAGGACCAGCCATCGGTTGGGTACAATTTAGAGAACTACAGAACCCCTTCCACTCATGGGTGGAACTGAAGCAAGAGATGCGCAAACGGTTCGGTTCAACGCAAGCGAAGTCACCGCAGGAGGCAATCATGGAACTCCAGCAAAGTAGCACCGTCGTAGAGTATCGTGGCCAATTCAAAAACCTCGTCACTGCTGCCGGTGCCAAGGAAGAAGACTGGTTACAGGGAACCTTCCTATTGGGACTGGGAGAGGATATTAGGGCTGAATTACAATTATTTCAACCTAAGAATCTGGCCCAATCCATAGAAGCAAAGAACAACACGCTTCGTGGACCTAAGAAATTCTCATTGGCGCCGCCCAATAGCAGTAGAGGGCAGCCCACGGCCCAATGGACTGTGGCGCTGAACCGCGCGAGTCCCATGGGGCTTCAGACCACTCAAACTGGTTTGACTAACCAACCAATCATTGGTTCACCGGCAACACGGTCCAATCTAGGGCAAACCAACCCCAGCTTTTCGTCTTCTTTGAAAGGGGCTGTCTCGACTACCTCCAGCGGCAGCAGCAACGACAGCACTAGCAGCAGCAGCCCAAGGTGGTTAACCCCTAAAGAAATGAAGAGCATAATGGATAAGGGCCTATGTTTCCAATACGATGGTCCTTACTCCCGCGGGCATCAATGCCCCAAGAAGCAGCTGAGGGTAATGCTCTTTCATGAAGAAGAATCAAGGGGAGATACAGAGGACACCACAATGGAGTTAGCCAAGGGCGACGAAGGACCTCACAGCTCGTTAATGGAGGTCAAACTGTTGCACAGTTCCTTGGCGGGTTTCAATTCACCTCGCACGATGAAATTAAGGGGAACGATTGATGATGTTCCTGAGTGTTGTTAGTCGATTGTGACGCAATTCATAATTTCATCTCGTGAAGGATGGTGGAGAGAATAGGACTGAAGGTTGAAAGAAAGAAGCACTTTCACGTGATGTTGAGTGACAGCAAAAAATGTTCGAGGACAAAGGGTATGTCGCAGCGTCCCTATGGTGATCGATGGCGTAAAATTTGTGCAGGAGCTGTTGCCGTTTGAACTTGGCAGTGTCGACATGATATTAGGGGTGGAATGGCTGTCATCTTTCGGCGATATTCAAAGCAATTGGAAACTACAAACTTTGCAGTTCACATGGGGGGGATAGGTAGGTAAAATTGAGAGGAGATCCTACATTACTCAGGCAGGAAACAACCCTACAACAATTTTGGAAGATGGTTCAGAAGGAAGGCGATGGAGTTTGGTTGAAGCCTATGGCAGCAGCTGCTCAGGAGGGTGTTAATCTTAATGACAAGGTACGAGAATTACTAGAGGAATTCAATTCCCTATTTGCAGATCCAAGGGAACTACCACCATGGAGACCTTATGACCATTCAATACGTTTGGTCAACACAGTAACCCACCAAATCTCAGGCCGTGTCATTATCCTCATTCACAGAAGAATGAAGTGGAGAGGTTAGTCAGTGAAATGCTAATTGCTGGGTTAATACGCCCAAGTGTGAGTCCATATTCGAGGCTGGTGCTACTGGTGCGAAAAAAAAGATGGAGGCTAGAGATCCTGTGTTGATTACTGAGAACTTAACAAACTAATAGTGCCTGATAAATTCCCCATACCAGCGATAGATGAGTTGCTTGATGAGCTGGGTGGTGCCGAGGTGTTTAACAAAGTCGACCTCAAATTAAGGTACCACAAAATCAAGGTTTGTTGAAAGTGACGAGGAGAAGACAACATTCCAAACACATGATGGACATTACAAGTTTCTTGTAATGCCCTTTGGGCTCTCGAATGCACCTGCCACTTTTCAAGCGCTAAAGAACGAGGTATTTTGAGAACACCTAAGAAAGTTTGTGTTAGTGTTTTTCGACGATATTTTAGTATAGCAGATCAATGGAGGACCATCTGAATCACCTGCGGCTGGTCTTAAACCTCTAACGTAACATCACATGGTGGTAAACCAGAAAGAGTGCTCGTCTACGGTGACCACGTTGGACTACTTGGGGCATATAATCTTTGCAAGAGGTGTAGCAGCAGATCTGCAGAAGATACGCTGCATGATTAAGTGGCCACTACCGAAGAATGTTCGAGCTCTTAGAAAAAAAGTTAATGGCAATGCTGTTAGCAAATAAAAAATGGCGTCATTACCTTTTGGGGAGGCATTTAAAGTCTGCATGGACCAAAGAAGTTTAAAGTACTTGATGGACCAAAAATTGGTTGCCGAGGGTCAGCAAAAATGTATGAAGTTGTTGGGGTTTGACTTCAAAATCATTTATAGGCCGAGATGTGAGAACAAAGCTGTAGATGCCTTGTCCTGACAGATGGAAGGCACAATCTGACTCTCTAGTCTATCGGCAACAACATGAGGGGAAGAAGAAGGTCTACAAGACAAAATTCAGAAATCTGAGTGTTACAGAAAGGTGATGCAGTCACTAGTCAGTGGCTCTACTGAATTTCCAGATTACAAACTGCAAAATGGGACACTCTTCTATAGGGGGCGACTGGTCATTCCTAAAAACTCCAAACTAATCTCTAAATTGCTTGTTGAATTCCACTCCACTCCTTTTAGAGGCCATTACGAGTACTTTAGCACCTACAAAAGACTAGCAGTAGTGGTGTATTGGGTCGGCATGAAGAGGGCTGTGAAGGAATTCGTGGCAAGTTGCGACACATGTCAATGAAGCAAGCACCAAATAGTGCGGCTCCATGGGTTTCCAAAGTCGATTGTATCCGATATTGACAAGGTTTTCATGAGTAATTTTTGGAAAGAGCTCTTCAAATTAGCAGGAACCAACCTTAAGTTCAGCAGCGCTTATCACCCTCAAACAGATGGCCAAACGGAAGTGGTAAACCGAGGGTTAGAGATATATCTCCAGTGTTTTTGTGCTAGGCTGCCGAAAGATTGGACCACCTGGCTCTCTTGGGTTGAATATTGAAACAACACCACCTACCATTCAGCCACAAAGATGACACCCTTCCAAACTGTCTATGGCCGAGAGCCTCCACCCTTGCTCAAGTGGGAAGGGAACTGCTCCAAGGTGGATGAAGTTGATGTCTTCCGACGTGAATGGAATCATATCCTAGATGAGTTAAATACCAACTTGTGTATGGCTCAAAACCGCATGAGTTCCTTTACAAATGAGCACTGAAGAGATGTCACTTAGCAAGTAGGAGAGGAAGTTTTTCTCAAACTCCAACCATACCGATTCAAGAAGCTAGCCAAACGCCTCAATGAGAAGCTCAACCACCGTTACTATGGTCCATATCCTATTGCAGCTCAAATTGGCCCTATTGCTTACAAACTTACACTCCCACCCGACTCCAAGGTTCATCCAGTTTTTCATGTCTTGCAATTAAAGAAGGTAATGGGTAACAACATCATCACTTAACCCTTGCCATCTTGTTTAACAGAAGATGGGGAGCTCCAACTCTAGGGAATTATTAGACATCTGTTACTCATCTCGCGGAGCAGTAGAGGTGCTGATTCAATGGAAGCATTTACCTGGCTGTGAGAACACTTGAGGACTTTTTTGAATTTTTCAATCAATTTCCTGATTTTCACCTTGAGGACAAGGTGAAACTGAAGGGAGGGAGTGTTGATAAGCCCCTCATAACTCAGTTGTACAAACGCAAGGATAGGGGAGGAACACAACATCACTCTTAGCAGCTGCAGGGGATCAACTTCAAATTAAAGAGAGGACAGATGGCAATTCCCTATTGGACATAAACCACTACTCTGCTGTGAGCAGAGGTGCAGAGGAGACAGTCTAGGTGGCAAAAGAAGATTGGATAAAAGTGTAAGAGTTTGTTATGAATGTTCGGTTATGTAGGGGAGGGGAGAGAGGTGAGAGGGGCAGGAAAATAGAGGAAGTAAGGAGCAAGCAGAGCTTGTTGGGAGAGAGGAACCTCTCTATGGTTTTGGGACTGTGTTGTTATCATTTTCAGATTTTTTAGTTTGTTTTATTTGATTCAAGAATTGATTATCATTCAATAGAAACAGTGCTGTATCCATTTGTGATAATCATCAAGGTTTATTCAATGGAATCAGCTGTTACCTTGTTGCTGTTCTTATTATTCTGAAATGGTGAATGCCAATAGTAATTACTTCATGTTTGTTAGTTGTGGGAACTAAGGGTAACACCCTGAGGGTTCTATCAGATTCTATTTCAAGGGTTGAGATTATGTGGTGGGATCCGATGAAGGAATCCCACATAGTGTTAGTCTTTTAGTAGGCTATAAATAGCCTATTCTTTCTTTGTCCTTAAGTCTGATTATTGAATAAAATTGAGTTGAATTAAGGATCATGGTTCCTAGTTGAGGGGGCCATGGTTGAGAATTGAAGAGTTTTTATTCAAGAATCAGCATCTCCATCATTATTTCCAGTATCTTCAAGCAATAAAAGTCATCTTCCTCAAGTACAGCAGCTCGCCACCCCCATCCCCTGCCTCCTCCCTCTCCGGTGGCCCTCCCCCACCCTCCCTCTTCCTTGTGCAGCCCTAGAAGACCCAACCCACCCCATTGCAGGCTCTCTCTCTCTCTCTCTCTCTCCCCCTCCCTTTCCTGTTCATTCCCAGCAAGCCCAAGCCCCTCCCTCACCTTCCCCTACCCTCACAAGACCCTCCCTGCCCTTCCCCTGTTCTGTGCATCCCTGTAAACCCTTCTCCCTTGCTGCTGCTACACAGCAGCAGGCCTCCCACCCCCTGCAGACCCTTAAGCCCCTTCCCTTCACCCCTACAACCCTCCCCAGCCCATTCCCCACCCCTCCCCTTGTGATAGCCCCCAACCCTTCCCTCTCTCTCGGACTCCCTTCCCTCCCCTCTTTGACTTGCGGCAACAGTAGCAGTAAAAGGAAAAGAAAAAACAGAAAGGAAAGAAAGAAGAAAAGAAAAGAAAAGAAAGAAAGAAAAAACAGTAGAGTCAGGATTTCCCAAGATTTTTTTGTGATCCACCCATAGCCTTCCCAAGAGTCATTCCCAAACCCATCCAAATGCCTACTGCAGGACTTTTTCTAATTTCCCTAATATTATTTTGGCTATCTTACTACCTAGTAAACGACTCCATCTTGGGTTTTGACAAAACCCTAATTTTTCCCTTTTCTCCAAAAGCCTTCCCACATAATTTTGGATTGACCATATCCCTCCTAAGAGATTCCAACAACTTTCTTGGATACCCATAGGCATTCCATAATATTTTTACTTTATTTACTGGACGATTCTGGGCAAATCCCAAAATTTAGGGAGATTCTCCTAGAAAACCTAACCCTAGAATTGAATTTACATCAGTTCAATTATTCCTCCACCACGGGAAAGTACTAAAACCTGCTAGAGGTTTGTGAACCCTAGGATTAACAGTCTCTATGAATTGAGGGAAATTTAGTCCTATGATATTTTACCAAAAGAATCTTTGTAATGTTTATTCAAAAATGATTTCGAATGATCAAAACTGAAAAATATATAACAATAGGAGCAGAGAAAATATCAAAATTATCTAATAGTATATTGGGAAAATAAAGCATCCTGCAGATTAAAATGACCTAGAAAGGGAAAATATATAAAAAAATTCTAATCTTTTATTCCCAACATTCAATCTTTTGAATTATCTTGAAACCCCAAAATTGTTTGAAATGCTGGGAGATAGTCCATTTATTATGCAAACAGATTTAAACATAACCAGATGACTCAAAATCCAATAACGAATGAGTCCAGTGAAGAAGATCGGTAAACCTATTCGAGCCTACAAACCAGCTAATGCAGCCACCTACATGCCAAACAGAACTTTATGTACATTATTTTGCTATATTATTTGGTAAAGCTGACATGAATTTGGTAATGCAGACCAGCAAACTGGTAGAATTTTACTGGACCTACATATTCAAATATTGACTTTATCATGACATTAATCAATATTTAGCTAATACTATCATCCCTTCAATTTCTTTGGCATGGGAAGATAATAAATGTTGATATAATTTGGTTGACTGAAGGAGTCCATCAAGGGAAGAAGGAGAAATTTGCATTAGACAGATAAGGATAGAGACTGTTGCAATGGTTGAAGTGAATATGGCGGATAGTGGAGGGAGTTAGCATGGCAATCAGTTATCTGATGAAGTATGGTCTGGAGGAGGGAGGGTGGGAAACAGGTAAGGTGGATGGAATTTAAGCCTCAAAGGTGTGGAAGGACATTAAGAAAAGATAAGTGGAGGAATGAGTATTAAAATGGTACGGACAGATGCTGCTGTGATGCTTGAAGTGGTTATAAAGGTCAGCAGTGTCATTTGGAATAGATTATTTGTGATAAGTATGAGATGGAGGGAGGGTGGGAAACATGTAAGATGGATGGATATTATGAGATAAATGAAGTTCAGGTGGCAGTAGAATTTGTGAAGACAGATGAAAACTCAGAAAGATAAAATTTGGTTTGAAATTGATGCAAGAAAGATTATAGAAAGTGATGTTTCTAGATCCCTTGATAGAAACAAATACTATGGTAGAAACACATGCACAGAGGAAAAAGAATTGGAGGGTATTGGTTACTAATTTTTGAAGGAATATGAGTGATTGGAAATAGAGTGAGTGGTGGGGTAAAAATGCTTGAATTAGCTAAGACAAGGGAGGGAATGCTAGGGCTTACTTCTTTTCTTTTCTTCTTCTTTTTATTATTTTATTATTTTATATTTTTTCATCACAGTATTGTTCAAATTATTCGGAATCACTTAGAAATTTCTTTTTGCTTCACAGGGAGTGCAGTTTCAGGAAAGAGTTGACAATTGATAATCTGTTCAGATGGGAGTGAAGATTGAGAAATGAATGTAGCCTCTGCCATCTGAAGAGTATGTTTTACAACTATTTATTTAGACTAGTGCTTTAGTTTTTCTCGAATTTTAAGACTTCCTAAAACCTCTAAAACAAGAAACTCCACCTTCCAATTTAGCCATCCAATCCAAACAAGCTTGCAGGATCATATCCCCATAGCCTTGCCTACACTCTCTCCATGTTTCAGCCCATTCTGACATCCCCCACCCTAGGAACCAACATGAATATTTGTACTCCATAAAACGCTAGATACAAGATCCCGTATTTTAAGCATTAAAACATCATCAAACTTGGGAGATCAACTCCCTACATCAATACCTATTTTCTCTTCAAGTTCCATCCCATTCTGAAACCTGGAAGTCCCCAAACACATCACTAAGAAGTATCTCAATTTCTCCCCCATACAAAAAACTCCCCCTAAACCTTTTCTTGTTTTTGTCTAATACTTTGCCAACCCATTAGAAGTCATCTTCCATTACTATTTCCTTTCAACAAAAACAATTAAATAGTTCTCAAAAACGTTAAAGGTATCCGATTACAATTCCAATTCACTCATTACTTGATTCAAATAGTCTCAAAAACGTTAAAGGTATCCGATTACAATTCCAATTCACTCATTACTCTTCCAACTAAATTCAATACAGCTGAGTCGAGATAACCATATAAAACAACCCATACATCCTAACCAAAATTTTCAAGAAATCCTTTCTTGAACCCAATTGAGTTGGTTTTGGTCAAAATGGAAGAACTGGCTCCTAGTTGATTATTGATCAATCTAGGGCTATGTTAATGTCTTTCGAGTTTTGAAACTTCAGTTAATCAGTGATGTAATCTTATTTTCAAAATCAGTACTTCAAAGTTCAAACCCTATTTTTCCTGGCAGCAGTTACTGCTTGAAGTCTCTTGTTGCAAGCTTTTTGTGGTCTTGGCACTGCCAGGAAGGGGATTTCGCAGCAGGAAGAGCTGAAAATGGTGGAATACATTTGTTGCTTGTGGTCTGCTGAACCTCTGGAAGCAAAGAAATAAGGATTTTGAAATAAAAGAGCAGGTGGCGGCATAGTCAAGAAATAACAGAATTTGATTCCAGATGGCTATTGGGGCTTTTGACACATTACAGAATTTATATTTTTGGGCCATGCTGCAAATAGGCAAGGGACCAGGTTTAGGAAATTGAACATTCGCATTTTATATACAGGACCCTCATGGATAGTTTACAGTTAGTACACCATACAGCAGCCTAAGTGCACACGTGAATCTTTTGTGGCAGATACACAATATAAATCACCTTCCACAAATAAATATATAAAGAGTAAAATAAAATATGTGGAGCCTCCCTAATTAGATCTGTAGTATATTACTTTCTTTTTGGGTGAATCAAAGATATATTATATGGTCCAAAACGGAGAGCTACAGGGAAGAGAGCCGGGGGGGGGGGCGGGGAGGGTCCAAACTTGGCTAGAATTGCCTAGGATGAACAACAATGACTTTGTTCCTTGGGGAGTCTGAGAATGGCTTAGGCACAAGGAGAGAGTTTGGAGCCAGCATCCCTACAGATGACCTTCAAAATCTGTTCTGGGGATCTGGATTTAGAAGTCCATCTATGTAGCTTTCACTCCAGATGTGAGTAACACATGCTGCAAATAGCAACATCCCCACAGTGTCAGCAATAAAGAAGCCATGAAAGAAAGAGGTGAGTCAATGACTATGTCTTAAAAGGCCGGGACATCTGCTCTTGGGCCAGATGGAGGCAAGGGCATGGGTCCCAATGGGTTTGGAGAAGGGGCAGACAAAGAAGACGTGGGGAGTTCCTTCATTTTAGGGCAAACGACACAAGAAGGTGGGGTTGCATGGGTCAGCTAATGAGGAGGGATAACGTAGGGAGGCAGTGGGATAGGGCTCTCCAAGCAGTGAAGGCATGATGAGATATATGACCTTTGAACCATGCAGCTTGGACTTCAGGGAAGAAAGTAGCATGGAAGGACCACATGTGCAAAATTTGAATGGTTTGGGGCTGAAAGAAAGGAGGGATTGAATGGAGAGCTTGCAGAGGTATGGACAGGAAGCTCGGGGTGGATGGGGGGAGGATTCTGTATGAAAGAGAGAGAGAGAGAGAGAGAGTGAGAATGCCTGTGGTTGTTAACAAGGAACCAATCAAGTTTTCTGGTGATATGACAGGAGCCTGACTTGTGGTTTTGCCAAGTGAGAGAGGCTCTTGACCACCGATGGTCATGAATAACCACGTCCTCTATACAGTTTTTCCATGGGAAAAGCAGACGACATTGATATCACCTCCGACACCATAAGGGTGGTTAGCTGCAGAGGGTTTGTGGAAGAGGGAAGATCGCAAAGGGTAAGATGATTAGAAGCCTGGTTTTTGCCCCAGAAAATGGAAAGAGCAAAGGATATTTAAGAGTTTGGGGAGGAGAAAGGATATCAAGTTGGGAGGAGCATGAGATAGTAGCAAAGAGGGTGAAGGGGTTCCAAAGTAACTAAATGCGACCATTATCAGTGTGTTCATAGTTGGTGATGAGGGACCATGAAGGAGCAATGCAAGTTGCAATTCTAGTGCGTTTTGAGGGCAGACATCAGTTTCGAGGAGAGCCCAATAGGAAGCATTGAATCTTTGATTAAATTTTTTACTTCCGAGTGTCTGGCCAAAGTGTTAAGGCACTGAATATTCCATAGGAAGCCATCAATCATGAGTGGGGGGAGAATAAAAGAGAGCAAGGGGGAAGACCTATGATAAGTGAGTTGGAAATTAAAGTTAGAGAGAGAGAGAGAGAGAGAGAGAGAGAGAGAGAGAGAGAGAGAGAGAGAGAGATGGAGGAGGTGGGGGAAGAGGTGTAGGAGGGGAGAGGCGTTGGGGGAAGATAAGTTTGAGACGGAGTGGAGAGGGAGGGCAGAGACAGGAAGAAAGGGCTGGGAGAGATTGAGAAAGGGGGTGATGCAGGAGGAACCTAGAAGGGCTGGTTATAGATACTTTAGGTTAGGTAACTACTAGGAGTGGACCCAGGATTCAATATTGGGGGGGGGGGCGAAGAACGAAAGCCAGATAACCTTCCTGTTGGGGAAGCACTAATGTTTTTCTGCCACACATTTTATTATATTAAGGAATAGGCCCACATATATTTTGTGGGGCCCACACATTTGAAAAATGAGTAAATTATTGATAATGATACTTTTTTCAACAAAATATAGGTAAGTTAAAGCAACAATCCAAAAAAAATATACACATGACTTCAACCCTAAAAAGTTAGATGCAAGCCAAAATTTTCTTTGGTAGGAGATGTAAACCAAATTTTTTTTTTTAGGTAAGAGATGCAAACCAATGGTAGTTAGCTACCTTACTAACTATTAGATATTTTATTCACAATACAAAATCAAATAACAAAAATTGTAGAAGAAATAAAGAAACATAGAATATAAAATCAAATAAAAAGAATAACAAAAAAAGGAGAAAAAGATAAACAATAAACAAATTGAGAAAGAGAAAGAGTACCTAATTGTGGAGTAGATTTTTTTCCAAATTTTCTTAACCCACACTTATAGAAAGGGAAGAGAATAAATAGGAAGAAAGAAAGGAGAGAGGAGAGAATAAATAGGGATTAAGGAGTTAGTTTCTAATTAGGAATGACATTTTGAATACCTAATAAGATTTTATTTCAAAAATTTCCTTTAACCCACGTTTATAGAAAGAGAAGAGAATAAATAGGAAGAAAATATGAGAGAGAAGAGAGGGGAGAATAAATAGGGATTGATGAGTTAGTTTTTAATTAGGAAAGACATTTATACCCATTATTTTACCTTTAAAAATTGTTCTCAATATTGGGGGGGGGGGAAATAGTGACATTTCACATGTGGGAAGATAAAAAACTGGAAAATTAAGAAAATTAATATAAAAACTAGAAAAAAATAAGAGAATTAGTATAAATGAAAGAAAAGGAGAGAGCAGGGAATGTATATGCACAAAGAGAGAACAGAAGAGAAAAGAAAGAGGAAGGAAAATATTGGCAGAGAAGAGGCTACTGTAATTTGTAAGTGGGACAGATTAGAAGAAGAAAGAAAAGAAAGCAGAAAAAGAAGAGGAGAAGAAAGAACAGCAGGGCTGTTCACGCACTTGCAGAGAAGAAAAAAATAGATAGGAAAAATATAAAGAAGGTAGCAGAAAGCTACCATACAAAATCTAGAAGTGAAAGATGAAGAGAAGGAAAGAAAAGGAGAAAGGGAATGCTGGACAGAAGAGGGGAGGGGCAAAGGGGTCTGTTCAGGAGATTAGAAGATATAAGTGAGAAGAAGAGAGGAAGACTTACCCTAGGTGAACAGAGGATTTTTCTGCTAGAGAGAGAAAAAGAACAAAAGGTTCTTGCACAAAGAAGTTCTAATTTTTTTTTAATTCATTCCATCAACTTTCAAAACTCCAATACAAGGTCTTTAAAATAATAATAAAAAATTAAAAATAAAAATAAAATTCATCCCAAGCCAAAATTTCCAAAGAAACCCTAGATAGCTCTCTACCATCTAATACTTGAGAGCGAAAACTGGAAACTCCCTTACTTATACTGAACGAAAAATTACCAATGGGCTTTAAATATAACCCATGGATCAACCCAAAATCCAATTACATAATTACATTAAAATAAATAAAAATAGAACACAACAAACCCACAAACAAATTAAACCTAAATAAACTCACAACATTGCCTATGAGCAATGCTCCTCGTCGAACCATACGACTTTGGGAATCCAGTAGCAACTAAACTCGTTAGTGACCCACATAGGTGCTGCCATGAGCTGATCTGTATGCCGGCATCATTGGTAGACTTGAAACTGTCGCCTAAGATTGATGTCCTCATCAGGGGGGACGGGAGTGAGAGATTGAGCAGGAGGCAAAAATTAAGGTGGGAGGGGGTTAAGGGTTAAGGTGAGAAATTGATTTGGTGGATGAGGAAGGTTGGTTGGGCCAAGGTTATGGGGGAGATGGGCCTAGTGGATGAGGAGGGTAGGGTCAGCTGAGAATCTGGAAGAGGGGAGTGGGTGACTCACAATTCAAGGGGGAGTGGTTGGGCCAAGAAGGGGGAATAGGTTTAGGGGTAAGGGATGGGGTGGGCCTAGTGTGAGGGGAGAATGAGGGCTACAAGTGTTGAAAAGGGGGGGGGGGGGGGGGGGGAGGGTTGCAAAAAGGAAGGTTGACAAGAGGGGAGGGGGTTATGGGATTGGTACCCTATGGGTGCTTGGTGTCAGCGCAAAGACATGCATAGGGGGGGGGGGGGGAGGGCTGAAGGCAACCTTTAGGGGGGGGACCTACTAGCACTAGTACTCAGGGTTGCTGCGGCAGTAGTTGGTACATGGACAGTGATCACCTTCAGAGAGCTTCTATTGCACACATTGAAGTCGAGATTGTTGGCACAAGGGTTTGACTTCTTGAACCATGCTAGAAAGCAAAGGAGGGTGATTTAGCTCAGGATTGGAGATAGTAGCAACAAGAGGACCACTTGAGCCTATTGCTAGTAGCATCAAAGATTGACCTCGTCCGACAGGTTCATTGTGTTGAGGACTTTCGAGAAGCAGCAGCAATAGAGACTTCGTAGAGGACCTCGACAGTGGTATTTTCACGGCAGATGGAGGAGAGATCATACGAGTTGTAGAAGAGTTGTAGTTGGCAAAAGGGGTCATTAGTGGTGTTGATGTGATGTCGTAGAGGCAAGCATAGCAAGGGTGGGAAAGGTAGACTTCTCAGGCATAAGGGGTCATAGTGCTGTTGCTGCAATGTCGTAGAGGGAAGCATAGAAAGTGTGGGAAAGGTAGACTTCTCAGGCATATCAAACACAAGAAAAGCTTCATGACTTACTGGAGGGACCAGAGGCAAGAATCACAGAGGAGATGTTAGTGGATTGGCTAGCTTCTGTTAAGAGTTAGGGGGCATCCCGGAGGGGAGCTGATATGAACACAAAGACCCCTGGCCGAAACCCTAAGTGGGGCCCTAGATGGCTCCAGGAAGCCCCAAAAGCTGGCCAAACCCCCTAGTAGGGGTAATTATGGCATTTCTAGCCCTCTTTCCTTGCTGGACTTAATTCCAGCTTCACTCGTAGAGTCCTATTTGAATTCTATTTATCAAATTTTGTTTGTTTTGAAGTCAGTAAAGGAGTCCTTTGTTATATTAAGTATAGCACATGTGCCTTCAACTTTTAATAAAAAAAGAATTAAGGCATGTACTTATTTAAGTTAAAAAGTCTTATTTCAGCACATGTCTTTAGTTATTTAGATTCCGAATCAAGAGTCCATGTTAGGTGGTAGGATTCTTGTCTGTTAAGGATTCTCACATAATGTTAAAGTCTATTAGTAGGCTATAAATAAGCCTATTATTTCTTTGTAAGTTTTTAGTTTTGACTATTGAATAAAAATGTTGAGTTGAGGATCATGGTTTCCTAAGTTGAGGGGACCATTGTTGAGTATTAAGAGATTGCTCAAGGATCACACCGTTACAATTCAAGCTTCTTCTTCTTCTTCATTCCAGCAATCTTCAAGCATTCAAGAAGCAGCCTTTAGTCACCCTAGCAGCAACCAATTACAGAACATCCCCACCCCCATTCCTTGCCTCCTATCACTCCCGTAGCCCTCCCCGACTCTTCCCCTATTTTGGGCAAGGTCTGGAACCCCCCTCCTTCCATCACAGACCCTCTCAGCCCTGTCCCACCCCCACCTCTCCACTAACCCCACGAGACCCGTACCCCTCTTTTCCCCTGCAGTAGTTTCGAACCCCCACCCCTGTAGTTCCTTTTCCTGAGCCCCTCTAGCCTTCCTTCTTCTCTCCCTAGGATCGCACCTTCCCCCATACCTTAGTTCTGCTATTAATTCCCCAATGGAACCTAGTTCCCCTAGTTCTAAAAAATTACTGCACATCATCTTCTTCATCTGAATTTTCTGCAAATTATATTTAAACATCTGAGTTTTCAACTTCTGACAAGCCCCTACATTCCAGACAATTGCAAACAAGTTCTGAAATTACAGAACAGCAAGTGCAGCTCCTTCACACCCAAGCCGAAACCTCCGAAACCCTTATTTTTCAGAATTTGGTTAAGATTCAGATCTGAGTTTATTATTAATGCAGGGTTTTCAAGGCAATAGAACACCCAAGCATTCTAAAATAATCTTCCTCTTAAATTTCTGGGCAGCCCTTATGACATAAACCCAGATCTAGGGATACAGGTATTGAGGTAAATTCCTAGAGCTAAGGGTTGCCCAGGAAATTCCAGCAAAGAAGAATGAAAACCATAGGGTTTGGAGGGGGTTTTCACACACAGAAATTCTGCTACAATGTGAACAGGGTTCTGGATTTTAGCAGTAATCAGGAAGTAGGGTTTGAGAAGGTTTGTCTAGAGTGGGTGAGGGCCTGTCCTTGCTGGTGTAGTAATTTCAGAACTGATTCCTATAGATGTTCTGCCACTTATAATGGAATTGGATTCATCTGGACTTGGAACTTGAACAGAATCAGATTCTAGAAATTTAGAAATTCTGCAGAAATCTCAAGAAGATGAGTGCAGGATTTTTCTAGGTCAAGGAACTAGGCTGATTGGGGAAAATAACCTGAGGAAAACAACCTAGGGCTAGGTGCAAACCTCGGGGAAGAGAAAGAGGCCAAAAGAGGCTGGGAAAGGTGGTTTACCAAGGGGTTGGGGCTGCTGCTATCGCAGGGAAAAAGGGGGAAAGGGCTACGGTTGCTAGGGGAAGGGGTAGGGTTTGCTGAACTAGATGGGGAAGGGAGAGGGGGTAGGTGTGATGGGGTGGGGGAGGTTTTAGGTCTAAGCAAGAGAGGGAGGGGACTGGGATGGGTTGTGATGGAAGGGAGGGGCAGTACTACTTGGGAAAGCTAGAAGTAGGCTGCTGCTGAAGCTTGAAGTTGCAGAAAACGCTGGCACAATCCAGCCGCAGGCCTCCCACCTTGGGACACCCACGACTTCTCTCAAGTCTTTCTCCAACTCCAAATTTCATTCATAAAAAACTAAAACTTACATAGACTCTTTAACTATTTATTACAAAAGACTTTTAACTTGGGGTGGGAATCCTCAATTGACAAGGATACCACCTCTAAAACACTCAAAATGGAATCTAATTATTTAAAGACCTCATCCCTAGATTTGGAGTCTACCAAAATACACATGCTTAATTAAACTTTTAAGTTAAACTTAAAAAGCACATGCTACTTAAGATAACTTAGGACTCAAGTAAACACCTCTCAATCAAAATAAAACTCTTAAATAAATTATAGATTAGGACTCTTTAACTAACTAATGAAAACTATAAAAGGACTCCACAAAATAGCTGGACTTATTCCAACTAAATAGGACTTGAACCAGGGGTGGATAACGACCAAAGTACCCTTGCATTGGTTCGACCCCACTGGGTTTGCAGGAAAATTTCTAGTGGGCTTGGGCCCTCTTTTGATCCCTCTTGGGCTGTCCCTGGCTGGTTACATCACCTTAATTTTACAGAAATTCCACTACTACCCTTAACCCTAAAAGTGGGTTTACATCAGGAGCCCAAAGTAGGTCTATCGATTTGGTTGGTGGCAATGGCTAGGCTGGGGATTGCTGCTCGGCTGGGCACTTGATTGGGAAAGGGGTGAGCAGGGGGTGCTGGGTATAGAGGGGCTTTATGGAGGTGGACAAAGGGATTGGTTATGGTTGCAGTAGGAGGGGGGGGGGTCAAAGCCACAGATGGACTTGATTTGTCCAAGACAGGTGAGGAGACATACCTATTAGAAAACAAGCTTTAAATAATCAAAACAACAGCTAAACTTGAACAGAGGAAAGAGAGAAGAAGAAGAAGCAGAGAAGAGAGATGAAGAACCAACAAAAGAGGCCTATGATTCTAGCTAAAGAGTCTAGAATCGCAGAGCCCTTTTATTTATAGATTCTAATGAATCTAATACAAATTGAGAGACAAATAACTGTCCTCTAGAAAGAAGAAAAAAAAAACAAAAAACAAAAAATTACAGCTTTAGTAACTTTCAAGCTCCTAAAATAGAAAGTTTTGAAAATAGAAACTAACCAAAAAAATAGAATCTGTGCTTTCTAGAAACTCCCAAAACTTATGTAGCAAGACTCCTACATTAGAAATAGAAAGTAGAGTAGCATTACTAGAAAAATACTGTTCACGTGAACAGTAGCATAAATAGTAAAAACAGCCTTTATTGTTCATGTGAACAGTAAAACAGCCAAACTTGCATGTACTTCAACACTCCCCTTCAAGCTAGAGCATACAAATCTCCCATGCTGAGTTTGCAACAGATAGACTCAAAACATGGTATGAACAGAGCTTTGGTGAACAAATCACCTAGTTGGTCAATAGAGCTCACAAAAGGAGTCGCTATAAGCTTCTTCTTGACTGCATCATGCACAAAGTGGGTCTACCTCTATATGGTTTGTCCTCTTATGGAACACTGGATTACTAGTAATGTAAGTGGCTACCTTATTATCACAAAACCTTTTCATAGGGGCATAAACTTGAAATTCCATTTCCTTTAACAATGAACAAAGCCACATCAATTCAACAGCGGTGTGGGCCATAGCCCTATATTCAACTCCAACACTAGATCGGGCAATGGTGGACTGTTTCTTACTCTTCCAAGTCACGGAATTTCCACCAAGAAAAGTACAATAACCTGTAGTTGATAGGTGATCAACCACAGATCCAACCCAGTCTACATCAGAAAAGGCAACCAAGTCATACTTCGATTTGGTCGATAAATGAGCCCTTTTCCGGGCGCAATCTTAAGGTACCAAAGTACTCTCATCGTTGCATCCCAATGGGCCTTCCTAGGAGACTGCATAAACTGACTCAACACACCAACAAAATAAGAAATATCAAGACGAGTAATAGTAAGATAAATAAGTTTCCCAATAAGACTTATGTAACGATGGACATCATCCAACAAGTCACCATCATCACGTCCAAACTTCAACTGAGGATCCATGGGAATGTCGCTAGGTTTAGAAGCAAGCATGCTAGTCTCAGTCAAAAGATCTAACACATACTTCCTTTGTGACAAACATACTCCCTATTTACTGCAAATCACTTCAATCCTCAAGAAATACGGTAGATCACCTAAGTCTTTGGTTTGGAAATATTTCTGTAAGTGTGCCTTAACTGTATGGATTGCATCAACATCACTGCTTGAAAGAACAATATCATCAACATAAACTACCATAATGACAACACAATCACCCTACCGTCTAACAAAGATAGAG
This sequence comes from Hakea prostrata, assembly GCF_041222555.1. Taxonomy (NCBI): domain Eukaryota; kingdom Viridiplantae; phylum Streptophyta; class Magnoliopsida; order Proteales; family Proteaceae; genus Hakea; species Hakea prostrata. The sequence goes on along the minus strand of NC_142608.1, from coordinate 28,853,057 downwards.
TGATCAGAATAACATTGTACAAATCCAAAAGACTCCACAATCTCGCTAAATTTCTCAAACCAAGCATGTGGAAACTGTTTGAGTTCATAAATTGCTTTATGAAGCTTGCAAACACAAACATTGTCCTCCCCCTGAGCAACATACCCCGAAGGTTGCTCCATATAAACTTCTTCATGAAGATCATCATATAAAAATGCATTTTTTATATCAAGCTGAAAAAGAGGTCAATCATAATTCACAGCTAAAAAGATCAAAACACAGACAAAATTAAGTCTAGTCATAGGAGAAAAAGTCTCAAAATAATCCACACTATAGTTTGTGTATAGCCCTTAGCCACCAAGTGGGCCTTGAACCTTTCAACCATACCATCAGAATGGTACTTAACAGTATACACCCATCGACAATGGACCACATCTTTCCTAGGAGGTAAGTCTACTAAAGACCATGTATGATGAGACTACAAAGCATCCATTTCCACATCCATGGCGGCTTTCCAGCCAAGAATTTTAAGAGCCTCGGTATGATGGGTTGGAATATGAATGGCAGACATAAACAAAGCAAAGTCATAGGCATTTGGTTAATTAAATGACCAACAGTCAAAAGTCTCAAAACCGCATCACACCAGTAACTCTTAGGAACATTCATCTGAATTAAAATAACACATGAAACCTCCAAGACGTGACAATTTTTGCATTCTGCCACTCCCTTTTGTTGAGGAGTTAATGAACAACTGGTTTGATTAATCATTCCAAGAGAATCATAAAGGTTAGATATATCATGTTGCACATATTCTAAAGCATTATCAGACCGAAAAATTTTAATAGGAAGAGAAAATTGAGTCCAAATTTCATGAATAAAACTTTTAAATGTAGTTAAGAACTTTGTCCAATCCTTTAAAAGATACAACCATGTAAGACAAGAGAAAATGTCCACAAAAGTGACAAAATATCGAAAACCATGCCTATTACTAATTCTGCAAGGACCCTAAATATCGGAATCAAGGTTTAAAATATCGGTATCGAGTATCGTATCGGTCAGGTATTTTAAGAGACATATCGTCGTGTATCGAGTATTGTATCGCTTTGGTTAATGTATTTTAGTGTAATTTAATGGAGAGGCGTATCGAGATGTATCGTGTTCAAGGTTTAAAGTATCCCACGATACCATACGATACTAGCCGATACGTATCTTTATTTGACCCAGCCGACACGATACATCTCGATACGTCATTAAATCACACTAAAATACATTAGCCAAAGTGATACAATACTCGATACACAACGATATGTCTCTTAAAATCACCTGACCGATACGATACTCGATACCGATATTTTAAACCTTGATCGTGTCGGCTGGGTCAAATAAATATACGTATCGGCTAGTATCTTATGGTATTGTGGGATACTTTAAACCTTGATCGGAATGAACAAAAGAAAACAAGGACTCACTACGAGGAATAAAGCATGGAGGATAGGTGGCAGTGACACAATGATGCTTCCCTAACTCACACGCTTCATAATTTAATCTAAACACTGACTTAAAAGAAGGAAATAAAATTTTTAATCTAAGTAAAGACAGATGGCCTAAACGACAATGCCACTGGAGAGCATCTACACCATCATCAGAGAGAGCCACAATAGGGGCAGTATAGTCCATGTAAAGTTTGTTCTTTTCACACCCTCCACCAATCGTCTTCCTTGTGTGAGGTCCTGGAAAACACAAGAAGTGGGAGTAAAAGTCACAAAGCAATTTAATGCTTTAGTTAACTGACTGACAGATAATAAGTTAAAAGGAAAGTTAGCAACATAAAGCAAGGCTTAAAATATCGGTATCGAGTACCGTATCGGTCAGGTGATTTTAAGAGACATATCGTCGTGTATCGAGTATTGTATCGCTTTGGCTAATGTATTTTAGTGTGATTTAATGGAGAAACGTATCGAGATGTATCGTGTCGGCTGGGTCAAATAAAGATACGTATTGGCTAGTATCGTATGGTATCGTGGGATACTTTATACCTTCACATGAAGTACAAATGAGAAAGTAAGAGTAGGAGAAACACTTCCAGAGCCTAGAATAGGTGTCGAAGTCCCATTAGCTATGACAATAGAATTTTTAGCCGTAGATTTAAAAAAAGAGCTAAAAAGGGATGACTTATCAGTCATGTGGGAAGAGACCCCTGAATCGATGATCCAAGGGGTGGGAGTAGAAGTGAGAAGAGTTGTGTTACCTACATGAGAAAGTGTGGCTGCAAAAGTACTAGTGGATGTGGAAGCGCCGATTGCAATCGGCAAAGGATTTGTCTTACATCATGTCTTAGAGTCTTAGACAAGTCCTTGAAGAAGATCCAGAACCACTATCGTTGTTTGCTACAGTATCAATACCACCATCAGAAACGGCATGAGTGGCAAGTCGCTTGGCCCACTCTAACTTTCCATGTTTGGCCCAACAAGCTTCCACTAAGTGCCCTGTTTTATCGCAATGAGTACAAAGTCGAGATGTCTTATCAGATAGCTGAACACTACGACCTCCAGAAGATCTGCTAACTCCCTTGAACCACGACCACATCCCCTTCTACAAGAGGTGTGAAGGCTGAATTTTCTCCTTCATAATTTTTTTTTCTTCTGGAGAACTACTTTTGAGCTTGATAGATGTAATTTGAACGTTTACATGATCTCCTTGAGATCCTTTAGATTCAACCATACTTATGGTTGAATCACTTGTAAGTGAAGACATTAAACTGAGGTAGATATCACTTAAATCAATTTTCCAGAACTTGAAGTAGAAAAAAAAATTATGCAACCTTAGGACCGAATAGGAGAAAAAAAAGGTTTGCAAAGTCCAACAAAAAGAGGTAACGAACATAGGTAGAAAACAATATTTAATCCAAGTTCTGAAACTTGTAAGAGTAAGGTAATAGGTAGAGAAGATTTGTTCACATGAATACCTGATCTAATAGTCCATAATATACAGCATTAGGTGGCTGCACACCAAAGAAAACAGAAAAACAAAAGAGAACAACATTGTTTTGATTAAAAAAGCTTTAATGCCATGTTAGAAAACAACCTTTAAATAATCAAAATAGCAGTTGAACTTGAACAGAGGAAAGAGAGAAGAAGAAGAAGCGAAGAGAGAAAAAGAACCAGCAAAAGAGGCCTGCGAATCTAGCGAAAGAGTCTAGAATCGCAGAGGCCTTTCATTTATAGATTCTTATGAATCTAATACAATGTCCTCTAGAAAAAAAAAGACAAAAAATTATAGTTTTAGTAACTTTCAAACTCCTAAAATAGAAAGTTCTGAAAATAGAAACTACCACCAAAATAAAAACTGTGCTTTCTAGAAACTCCCAAAACTTATGTAGCAAGACTCCTACATTAGAATTAGAAAGTAGAGTAGCATCACTAAAAAATACTGTTCATGTGAACAGTAAAACAGCCCAAATTTGCATACACTTCAAAAATACCCAAACACAGTATAAAGGCTGCACTGGGAGGGCATGCTTTTCATCTTGATTAGTTGGACAGAACAGTAGCCATCTTTTTATTTAAATGGTTGGTTACAGTAGCGGTAAACAGTCAATCCATTTATTGAGTGCATACATCCATGTATATAGGTTTACCAAGAACGGAGCCAATTCTACTAAGGTTAACCTCGTTCCAGTAGTGAAAAGGTAGCCTGCGGAGGAGGATCCATAGGGGAATGGAGATGAAAGCAAGTTTTCTCAACCAGAGGTGAGCTTCCCATTGTCTTAGGAACATCATCTTGTTGGCAATGAACCAGGGTGCTCCTTCGAGAGCCTTTATTTTGATGGATGCATCAGATAATTTGAACATGAAAGTTTCATGAGCAGGTATGTCTTCAGCACAGCATGGGCTTTCCACTGGTTTCTCAGTGAAGCTTGCACAATGTTGAAGAAGGTGGAGCCATTAGAGGCAAGTTAGATGAAGCGGAAGGAAAAATTGTGAGTTGAGTGCTGAGGAGTGGTGGTTAAGAGAGTTGTCAGGTAGGGGCCATTGGAAGTACAGGGTGGAGAAGGATGAGAGCCTGGTGAGGTGACGAGGGTAGCAGCTGATGGGGAAGGAAGCAGTGGATGGGGAGGGGGAGGGAGGACCAGAGTCAGAGAAATCAAGGGGCCATGGCCAGAAAGATCCTAGGACTTTTGGTTCTATCATACATTTACACTAGTTGATTTCCTTCCAAAATGCTAGGTAAACCCATTAGATTTTCCTTGTCTATTAAGTAATTGCCCAAGACCAATTTCATATTAATTTCACATTTACTTCTTGTCAAACCTAAAAACCATTAAAGCTCAGATTTGCCAAATTAATAACCAAAGGAAACCCTTTCCAATACAATACCTGATGGATGCTACGGCTATAAGCTCATCACCCTTCTCCAACACCACAGTGTAAAATCCTTCATAATTCAAACGTGCAAAATTTGACCTGAAGATCAATTAGAAACAAAATTTCACTCAGCTAGCTACTATTTAAAGATAAATAAACATTTGCATACAAATAAACTTACATCACTTGAATATATACACATATGTATGACTAAGAACAACACTCTAAAAATTTCAGGGTAAAATTAATAATATTTATACAGTTTTATTATGGAGTAAACCCCAACCCCCCCCCCCCCCCCCAAATTACTGTATTAACACCAGTAACGGCTTATAACAAAGCTTCCACTAAAATGGGATAAGGGAAGCGTTACAGCAAATACACAGAGTTATGTATACCTATATGCATAACCAAAATTTAGTCCAACACAGATATCTTACTGGATTGACTTCTGTCAGTCTGATGAAATTTCAGATAAACAAAGAGTAAAATAATATGGATATGTAAAGGAAAGAGAACAATACACAGCATCAAGAAAATCATATAATCTCTCTGGAACTGATTCTTAAGATTTGAGAATAACCATCAAGAGAGTTGATAGAAGATTCCAGAAAACACTCCAATACAAATAACAAAGTAAGTACCAAGACCACTAGATTTGATCCCTTCAAGACTTCAGCCATGTTAGGCAAAAGAGCAGTCATTACTCAGAAAAGATTAATGGGAGTGAGATAGAGATCCAGCAACTGTCATTCTCTCAATGTTCAGTGGCTTTATGTAAATTGGTACATACTAGTAGAAGACAATATCAGCTCTCTATAAAAATGGCTACTTGCATGGTGACCAAGAAAATCAGACTGCCTGATGTAAGCACGAAATCTCCCCCCCCCCGGCAGCCGAGACCTAATTTGGGCCCCAAGGCCCAACCCAAGTGGTGCAACTAGGGGCTGGCAAAACCCCCTAGGGGCAATTTGATCATTTCCCCTCCTATTTAGTTTATTATTTTAGTTCCACCATTTTTTTAATGGGTCCAAATCTGTTTAATTTCCTTGTTTGAGTTGGTCAAGTGAGATCTAGTTGGAGTTGGGAGTGCCACTAGGAATCTATTATAAATTAAGATTCCTTTTGGATAGTTAGGTAATTTTATACAAGCTAATTTCTTTTAATTGTGTGGTTGCTATTAATTGGTTTTAAGGGGGATCGAAGTCCATTAAAGGGTTTGCCAGTTGAGTCAGTCTTTATTTCCCAATTAGAGTCTAAGTCCTTCCGTCCAAGTGTAACCCACTCATTGTAACAAAAAGTTGAATTGAATAAAAATCTGAATTTAAGGCAATAGGATCATGGCCATGGTTGAGTTTGAGTCTTCATCTTCAAGTTCCAGCTTCTTCTTCCAATCTTCAGCATCAGTTCAACAACCAGCAGCTTCCTCAAGTAAGTGCAACAGCCGTACTCCCTTTGCCTTCCTTCTCTCTCACCTGACAACTTTCCCCACCCCCTCGACTACCTTGCACAAGCTCCCGCTCCCCTCCCCCAACCATGAACAGCACCTACAGCCCTCTCCACCCTGCGATCTCCGCTAGGCCCTTTCCTTACCCCTGTGGCAACCCTAGACAGCTCCCCACCTTACCTCTTGAACTTGCGACACCCCCTCCCCCTACTTTCTCCCATTCAGCCCTTTCCCCTTTACCCCTTCTTCCTCACGGCAGATCCGAATCCAGAAAAGGAAAGGAGAAGAAAGAAAAGAAAACAAAAGAAAGAAGTAAGAGAAAAGAAAGAGAGAAGAAAGGAAGAGAAAAGAGAAAGATCAAGGAAAATTGCCCATGAGACCTACCAAGATCCCAAGCAACATTTCCACACCCAAAGCATCAACCCATAGTGATTTTAGGTATCTCAAACGAACTCATTTAGTCTTGTTAAACAAATCTTACCCAAATCTATCCCAAGACCTTATCCATATTAAATTTGCCCATCTCTAGTTATCTCAAAGTATACCCATATAAACCCATATTTAACAACTTTATCCATCCCATCTAGGTTTATTAGCAACCTTTAAACCCTAGGTTTGGGTATCCAACTTCTGGTTCAACAAAAGGGATTCTAGGCTATGCCCAATTCTAGAGAAACCAATCACAAAACCCTAACCCTAGAATTTGGTTACATCAATTTAGTATCAGAGCTAGACCACCAGCAACACCCATTGCCAGATGAATCACTAGTAGCCAAAGCATAGAGGAACCAATAAGAGAATGCTTCCATCATATGCACAAAGGGATCAGGAGGCCACAAACGCCTCCAAGGATTCAGGAGTTAAGACAAATGATGGCATTGATGACCTTCAAGTTTTCTATGAGTGGCTATATGATCCTGATAGCTATTTTGGTTGGCAAGATGACAAAGCATATGATCAATTAGTGGGATACGTCAGTGTACAAAAGGACAGCACAAGGAGAAGAGTGAGGTATGAAGGCACTGAACCTAACACTTGGGAAGAAATGACAGAAGCATTGAGCCACAAATTTTTCCCATAGGAACACCAGGTAGGCAACAACACCCTCATTATCTCGAACAACAATATCACCAGATGCTTGCTAAGTCTGATGTAAGAAACTAGGAGGCTTGGTGCTACAGGAGAAAGAAACATGGATAACCATATCACAAAAATTCAGGTATGAAAACCCATTGTATTACAACAAAGAAAGGCCCCTTCAACACTCGCCACTCACTCTGGAAGAGCTCATTGGTCTTATTACTATCATGATCTATGGTTACACACTTACACAACCATCAAAGTACTGTCGATAGGAGGGATCCACCACCCACCTGTCCAACCACACATTTTTGACATCCTCCTACGACAGACTATAAGGGAGATGCCACACCAACAATAGAAACCCTAGCTACTACAACAAGGATCACCTGCACCTAGCCAAAGAGTGCCCTCAAAGAAGGGGAGATACAATCTGCCAAATCCACCACCAAATTCCTCCTAAAGAACTACAGTGTCCACCTCAAGAAGCAGCCCCGAAAGACCTCTTTGATGAAATAGATGAACGTAAAAAGATGCTGCCCATGGCTATTAGAATGATGACAGAAGAGGTCCAGAGAAGCCACAAGGACAATTTCATGGAAGACCTGGAGGAGACCCTAGCCCCCACAGACAATGGCATAACAGATGCAGAAAATGACTCCAAAAAGTACAGGGACATGCTCAAAGCAACAACACCAGTTGGAGAGATGCCTAAAAAAGTATTTTCTCCACCTGAAGTTCACCATGCCCTTGATATTGAAATTAAATGAGTTGCAGCCCACAAATTTCAGAGTAGCACCAGCCCCTATTCTATGCTAGACTGACTCCACCATTAGTCTCATTTGGAGGTACCACAGCCACAGCCAGAGTTCATGAAGGCATTTGTGAAATCTAGCCCAAACCCTAACCCGGAAACCCATTTGTTTGTAGGTCCGAAGACCCGAAGTGAAAGTAGAAGGCAATTGTGGGCCATCTCAGTAGAAGACATGGTGTTTAACCCAAAACCCATGGAGATTGATGAAGGAGTTCCCTACTTAGAACCTTGTCTGAATTGGAGAAGAAACTGCATCTTGGTGTTGAAGAGCTTGGTTGATGGACTTGAGGTCTAGTTGGACATGTTTTGAAAGGTCCCTCAATGCTAGGTAAGTCACTTGTTGAGCTGGGAGAAGCCCCATTGAAAATTTTGAGGTTTGGAGCATGATTTCCCTGTTTTTGAGCTTGCTGTCTGCCTAGGTCGATCAAGCTAAGCGACCCAGCTGAGCTGCCCACAGTGACAGGGGCTTAAGTGTAAATTCCTGATTTTTTAGGTTTTTGATGCTCTATTTAATAGAACTTCGTGGTAATCAGCCCCACATTGTTCTAAAGCCTCTAGAGAATGCAGGAAGTCTCTCTCAAGCATTCACATTGGAGTTTTGGAAGATCCTCATTGAATCCTCAAAGCTTTTCGGCGATTTTTCTTCTTTAAGGTTGGTATTCACTACTATCCACACTTCATCTTCTATTTCTTTTGGTTCCTTCTATTCTCTTTGATTAGGAGGATGATCATAAGTCATTCCCATGACTGATCCTCCAATCCCTGTTGTTCTAGAGTGGATCTTAATACACTCTATAACCTTGTGAATCTCCACATGATGATTTCGAAGGAAAATCAAGTGTGATCTTCATAATTGAGTATCCCTTCTATGTTTTTTGTTTCTAAAGCATGCTAGAATCATTCCCATGATTATTTCTATCTAAGATCTATTGTTCTTTTCTTTCTAGAGTGAATTCTCATTCTCTCTAGCCTCTCCGTAGAATTCACGGATTGATTTCGGTAAAACCTAGTTTTTTATTAATTTAGAATTCCACTCTAATGATCATTGTTGATGCCTAATCTATGCTAGATAGTCTTAGTATGCTATTCTAAAGCTTCCCTTAAAATTACGGAGTGTTTTGAGTCCCGGAAGTTGAGTTTTGGATCAAAATTTAGGGTTTCAGTTCGTACTGAACCTGGGGGTCGATCAGCCAAAGCTGCCCAACTAAGCTGCCCACAGTGTCAGTAGCTGCAAGTTTGGTCTGTTATGGTCCGTTTCACTACCAATCTTCGAGGGTTTGTTCCTAATGCTTAACCTATGTTTGTTTAGGGTTTATTTGCTAACTTTGGACCTATCCTCATTCTTTTCTCCAGAATTCTTCGAAGTTAGATAAGGTAAGGACGTTTGTTCCCTAATAACCTAAAATACATGTTTACTTGTATTTAATTCGAATTGCATGATCATACTACTGTTCTTATAATTTTCTTATAGTTATATTGTTGTTATAATTACTTTTGACTACAGTAGGACTTGCTCATGTAATTAAATTGTTATTTTGATCATGTATGATTGGTTATTTCCCTATGTATTGATTCGTCAATTGTGCTTATGAATGACTGATTTGGAATGTGATTTCTTAAATATAATCTCAGAATGGGGAATGTCCTTTTGACTTTTCTGTCTTTGGACATTAGTGGAGGTACACTTTCCTATGGTGCCCCTTGACTCGTTCCCTGATTATTGGTTGACATACCTAGGGCTTGTCTAGCAATGTTTGGCTGGGATTACCCTGTTATATCAAACCCGATTGGGAAGGGTATTGAGACCGAGTAACCCGTGGCAGCAATGGAGATTTGTGGGCGTTCAAGACCGGTAACCAACCTATAAGAGGACATGAATCACATTGTGGGGGTCATTCATTGGTAGGGTTGCAATAGTAGACTTGGGCTCATGGGCGCTCAAGACCGGTAACCAACCCGTGAGAGGACATGAGAGCTTCCCATTTACTATTTGTGGATGATCAATAGGGTTGATGAGTCCGTAGTCCGAGTTGGTTGTAGCCATAGGATACGCTGACTCTAGTGGGAAGGATACTGGAAAGGGTCGCGAGAGGCAAAGAATGGAAGTATCTAACCCTGACTTGATATAACTAAGTACAAGACTTGCATTCAATGCCTAAGTTTAACCCTGATAATACGCTAATACTCAGACCAATGGTGATGTGAGAGAGCGGTGACCTAAACCCAAGCCATGGAATGTCTAAGAGGGATGCAAGACCCAATTACCACCGAAGAACCCAAGATACCAAGATAGTTGAGGGAGAGTGATTTGAGACCTATCCAAAGGAGTATGGTGCTATGACTTAAAGCATGTCTGCCTCTAGAGACCAGCATACATAGAGTTAGAAACACTCCTTTATGACTGTTTCATATCATATTGCATCCTTTATGTTTTACTATTATGTTATATGTGTTATTGTGAAATAAACTACCTTGCTGAGTTCTTTTGAACTCACACCTTTTTGCAACAACTTTGTTAGATCTATTTATAGGTACAAATGACTATGAGGACCAATACTATAAAGCCCAAGCAGATGACTCATACGGTACCCAAAGTACTAGCTACTGTGACTACGACTGTGAAGACTACCAATACGAAGCTAGAGCTTATCAAGATTAGTCTGACTCTAGTGCTTGTGTGCCAGCGATGGGACATTGAAGCTTTTACTTGTGGATACATTATTTATAGATTTGAAGAGACATTAATATAGATTTAGTTTACTTCTTTTCTTTCCATTTTTGGGAATCGGTTGTAATCTTCCTATTAGTTTGAGCTACTTTTCCACTGCTGTTGTAGAGTGATTTTCCGCTACACTCTACATTGATTTATTCCATTGGTATCATTTTCCGCACTCTAATTATACTGTAAAGTCTCTTTGAGTCTTATCTTGATTATAATAGTTCAACATTGATTTTAGTCTTGTTCTTGATTGTATTATTGTAAATGTGGGAGGTTGATTTCCTCGAACTAATCTTTGGGGCTGTGGATCACACACTCGGGTATGCCAGATAGGGTATCGGCTAGGTGGATGTGACATCATTGCCAAGACAGTAGTTCGTACAAAATTGGTGGAACAAGCAGACTACTGGGGCATAGCTAATGACCTTGAGCTTGAGGATGTTGTCTTCATCATGTCCCCAGGATTCTTTGAAAACAAGGCTCCTCAAATATTCTTCATCTAATCACTTTGTCAGAGTTTTGTCTTGGAGTAGTGCTAGTAGAACCCACCTTCAACTATATCCCCACTGCATGATGTGAGAACGAGTTCACATTGAACATCTCTAGAGAATTAATCCAGGAGCATTTGATAAGCCCCTTCATCAGGGGATAATTGCTTTCAAGAAGGGGAGAATTGATGTAAGCAGGAAATTCCCCTAGTAAGTGAGCTCTAGTTAGAGTTGGAGTGCCACTAAGAATCTATTTTAAATTAAGATGCCTTTTGGATAATTAGGTATTTTTATACAAGTTAATCTCTTTTAATTAAGTGGTTGCTATTTAATTGGTTGTAAGGGGAATCTTAGTCTATAAAGGATTCTCCGATGAGTTAGTCTTTATTTCCCAGTTAGACTCTTAGTCCTTCACTCCAAGTGTAAGGCTATAAATAGCCCACCCACTCACTGTAACAAAAGGTTTAATTGAATAAAGAACATAAAATTTGAGAGCAAAGGATGGTGGCCCTTCTTAGGAGGGCCACGGTTGCATTTGAGAGTCTTCAAGTTCCAGCTCTTCTTCCAATCTCCCACATGAGTTCAACAACCATCACCTTCCTCGAGTAAATGCAGTAACCCTAACCCCATTCCCTGCCTTCTCTCTCACCCGACAAATTTCCTCACCCCTCCCTTACCTTACACAAGCTCCCCATCTCCTTACCTGACCCTACAACAACACCTACAGCCCCCTCCCACTCTTGTGATCTCCTTTAGGCCCTTCCCCCACCACTGCGGAAACCCTAGACAGCTCCCCCACCCACCCTTGACCATGTGGCACTCTCTCCCCCTTCTTTCTCCCATTTGGTCCTTTCCCATTTCCCCCTTCTTTCTTGCTGCAAATCTGAAGGAAAGAAAAGGAAAAAAAATGAAAAGAGAGAAGAAAGAAAGATCAAGAAAGATTGCCCAAGAAACCTACCAAGATCGCAAGCAACTTTCCACACCCAAAGCATCAACCCATAATGGATTTAGGTATCTGAAAACCAACCCATTTAATTTTTTTTTTTTTTTTTTTTTTTTGGATGAATAACCCATTTAATTTTGTTAAACCAAATCTTACCCAAATCTCTCCGAAGGCCTTATCCATCTTAAAAATTTTCTCATCTCTAGTTATCAGAAAGTATACCCATATAAACCCAAATTTATCAGTTTTATCCATCTCATCTAGGTTTATTAGCAACCCTTAAACACTGGTTTGGGCATGCAGCTGCTGGTTCAGCAAAAGGGATTCCAGGCAAACCCTAATTCTAGCAAAAACAAACACAAAATCGTTGGTTACATCACTGCCAAATTTCTAAGATATTAAAGATATATCTTAGAAAATAAAATTGGAACCAATACTTGAAAGGGTTTACAAGCATATGACACAAGATCATGAACAAGACAACACACCTCTAGTTGCAACCTCAGATAATATCCATATTGTATAAATGGCATGTGCTGCAAATAATAAAGAAGAATAGGGGTCTTGGTTTGACCATTGAGTGTCTCTTTCTTTTCCCTAGAACTTTCTTCTTTTAATTTAGTAACTTCTTAGACAAAAAAATTACAATTGGTTGAATTCTGAAACTCTTCTTGAGTTCTGTTCCACATAGAATGTCTAGAGAGACCAGTTTGCTTATGCAACTTTAAATCAAACATGCATGCACAAAGAAAAAGACGAGCACACACGTGCATGATTACTTGATTGTAAAACCTTTTCTTCCCTGGAGGGTACAGGAAACTTCACCTCTTCAGTCCCAGAGACCTAAGTAAACTTCTTCATATCCCTGGAAAAATTCACCGACATCTACATAGGTGGGAATTTTCTATTGAGATGAAAGAAATGAAAATTTTATAATAAGGTCCCAGGCGAAAACAATGCTCTTAGCTATTAAACCCAATTCAATTTGACTTTTACACACTTTTCTTCCACATAAATCAAAAAACATGTTGCAAACAGTAAAAAATATAATCAAGTATCTCCTAAGGAGGAAAAGAAAACCAACTCACCCCCAATTGTACAATACTTGAGGTAACATATCTATGCCTGTTCTAGGATCCACCATTGAAAGAAAACATTCTTTCATAATTGTTAGAGCAACAGCTAATTTTGAGTTGCACTCAGCCATCAGTGCACATCTTTGTACCAAATGAATTTTCTGGTCACCATCAATACATCTCAGAAGAGACCAAGAAAAACCATCTGCAATACGGTTTATGACGCCAACACGGCAACGAAGACCTGTGTAAACCTGATAACACCATTTGAGTTACTTTAAAGAAACAAAGCAAGTTGAGAGAAAGATTAGCAATGATGTGACAATGATTCCAATGTAAATTACAACTGACCAAATCAATGCATCCAAACCCAAAAATAAAAAAATAAATCAATGCACTTCATATCCTTTTAAAACAGTTGCTTTCACTGAAATCGTAGTTTTGCTAGTTTCATGCCAAAATTTCCATTTCATTGCATGGAAGCTTTGTCAAGTGGAATTTTCTCAGAACTAGGAAAAGAGGAATGGTAATGCAATGTCCATATTCATTTAGGTAAAAAGGAAAATGCCAAAAATGAGGAGTTGGCCAAAGAATTTTGGACGCCAAAAGATGGGAAGAAGCACTATCTTCCTGGATTGAGGGGCACAAGTTAAAGGAAATAAATTAACACGTTGCCCTTGAAACTTAGTATTCAACACAAAGTCCCAAACTCCTAATCCCCCCACCGCCATTCTACTCCCTTTCTTCAGGATGCTCTGCTTGAATGAACAAGTGATGCAGTTTGGCTGCCTAAAAAATCCCTTTGGTGTAGGGATTCCTCCATACACCAGTGCCATTAGGTGCAGGTCAGGTGTAGGGAAACCCCCTCCACCGGGTAAAATTGAGGTTTTAGGTTTAGGTTATTTTAATTCTTAATTAGCCTATTAACTCTTTTTTAATTCAAGTTTCTGTACACTTGAATAGTAACTATAGTCCTAATTAAGCTCTAATTCCTACTTAGTCCTAGATTTAGTCTGAGTCTTATATCAGCCAATGTGGTCATATACATTGATGTAATAGTGCAGTTGAGCCCAAAATCTGATTGATGAGAGTTCTATTCTGAATATCGTTGCATCGTGAGTTAGTGCTACTAATTTCTTATCTGACTCCTAAAATTCCAGCAAGCAGTCACATTCAATCTCCATTAAAGAAGTTTCAAGAGTGTTGAAAATTTTGCATGTTACAAGGAGCTGTTCCTCAATAACAGTGAGTTTTTCTTCTTCTAATCCTCTATATCCCAATCCCCAATTACCCTTTTCTTTCTATTTTCATTTTACCTAAACCCTAGCAATTAGAACCCATCTTCAGTCTAAATTAACCATTAGTTTTCATTGGAAATCCATTCCCTAGCCTGTATACATCTTCCTCCAATTTAGAGCCATCCATAATCCAAGGTTTTCACCTTTCTTGAATTTTCATACTCCCAAGAAAAACCAAACTTGCAAAATTAGATCTACACCAATCTAATTCCTAAAACTATAGCAAACTTTATGGATCATCCCCATATATGATTACCTAAATTTTCTCCCAGTTTCATCCCCATCAAACCACTAAAACCTATGTATAGCCCAATAAACTGTAGGAAAATCCTAAAACCCTAAACCCTAATGTTTGGATTAAGATGCTGGAAGATTGGGTGCCAATTGATCCCATTCAATCTAGGGCTACATCAGTGAGCAGCCATTTAGTTATCTAAACATAGTTCTCAGCGTACAAGGCAAACATCCATATTGACCCTGCAACTAGAAATGTTCATATACAACAGGAAAAGGGTCGGATATAAAATACAAAACATGATCCAATATTTTTTTCCCAGGGGAGGGGGTGGATTAATGTGTATTTCATGATTAAATACACGTTGTTTTCATAATAGTTCGTAGTCGTCTTCTTTGAAACTGGAAGACTGAAACAGTGTCAACTAGTAATCACTGAAGGGTCCTACAAAGTGAGTGATAGTGGTTGTTACAGTTGGATCAACAATAGCAATTGTAGGACAGAAGGTAGTTATTGTTGGAAATTATAGCAGTGGCAAAAGTCCATTTCTCTTTTCTTCTATTTTTCTCTCCCCACCCTCTTCTTTTTCACATTTTTTTATGGATATTGGGAGAACGCACCTAGAGAATTCAGTGTCTACTCATAGGTATGGTGCCTTGGCACACCTGAGAATGCCTTCCGGCCCTTGACAATTATGCTCATTGATAGATGGTTTTTTTTTTCTAGGGTAGATACTTGTCAGTACATATATTATCAATGGTTACATTGGTCATCGGGCATACTCTATTTATGCTTCTTTTATTCGGTTCTTCAATATCACATTATCATGGAACCCCACCCTGATGTTAATATCATATCCTCTGCCATCAAGCAAAGTAGAATTAGAAAGTTCCAAGGGATAGAAGTCAGATGACATAGAAACAGAAATACTCATGTCTGTTGATCTTATCAGGATAAGATAATCATACACATGGATCAATTCATTGTTTTTCTGAACTCACATTTGCTCCCACATTGCACAAAAAAGGTGGAGGTTTTATTTAGAACTAGCATCTATTTCAGGTTGAGACTTTAGGCTTCCGGATTCAATTTATTTGGCTGGGTTTTGTAACTATTTCAGGTTAGGTCTTCAAATGCATGGTAGAGAATGCCAATGCATGTTATGCCTTATTTTGAATGTAGCCTCTTGATAATATAGGTTGGTATCTCATTTTTTGAGCCTCTTTATTAGTTCCTGACCTTTGAGGCAATCCAATTTATCTCAACTGTATTTTGACACTATTCTTCAATTCATGGGATTGTTCTATTAGTTTTCAGTCCTTTACTGTACTATTAATATCTTAATAAAATACAAATACTCAATAAGCAGTTTAAGTTCTGATTCTCACTCATTTATAGAAGCAATCTACTGATGAACTATATAAAGAATTAGTTCACCAATTGAAACATCAAAAAGTCTCAGGCAACATTGGTCAAACAATGACAATAACAGTAAGATCTGATTGAAAATTAGATTTTGTAAACATAGACAACAGCTATATAAATTATTGACAATCTGTTCTCAACACCTGACAATGCTATAGCATTTACTAAACAAATCACATGATTCCAATCTCAAAGAAAGCTGTTGACCAGCATAGGCATAGCCGTTCATTTTAGTTATGGAAATCATTAGAGACCATTTGAGATAACCATGATTTTAGGCGTACAGGTTTTATGATTTGTCTCCCGAGAAATAGGTTTAGCCCAGAATTCTTTCCTTTCGTGAACCAGCAAAGTAATTAACAAATCTGGGAATAGGAGTGATGTGAACATGGTTGAGCCCCCCCCCCAAAAAAAAGGGGGGGGGCAAAAACCAGACCCAAAGGCTCAATCCAAAGCTGGAAAAATACCCCAAGAGTATTTTGGTCATTTTTCCAACCTTTTGGAGCTTAAGAATGGTCAAGGTTGGTAGGAAAAGGAATGGGGTGAATTAGGGTCTATATGGGTATGATTTGAGATAGTTAGGAAGGGTCAAATTTGGTATGACTTGGGTTTGAGGTAACGGGGGTTCTAAGAAATCCCTATGGGCTGAAACCAGCATCCCTAAAACTACCCCCCTCTCTGACTTCATCATTAGTGGTTCCTGGGCCCCTCTCCCCCACCATAGTCTCACAAAAGTATGGAACTTGCTCCCCACTCTCTTCCCTTCCCCTCGTGACTTCCTAGTTTGGCTTCCCTCTACCACCAAATCCTTCACCACTGCTTCTACTTGGTACCTTTTCCGCTCGCCTTCTCCCCGTCCCCCTTGGCCCTCCCTGGTTTGGTTTAAGGGACAAATTCCCTGCCACTCCCTCATCCTCTGGAGAGCCCTAAACCTAGCCCTTCCCACCCAAGCTTTCCTCATTAGTCGCCACATCCCCGCTAACCCCAACTGTATCCTTTGTTGGAATGGTACTGAGGACATAGAGCATCTGTTCTTCTCTTGCCCCTTCTCTAGCTCTCTCTAAAGAAAAGCCCTTGCTTTCATCTGGCCCCACTCCCGTCTCTCATTTGGGTTTGATCGTGATTGGTCTTGGGTTTTGAGTAACTTTTTAGGTACCTCTATTTGTGACTGGATCGGTAAGCTTGTCTTTTGTACCACGGTCCACCACTTATGGTGGGAGCGTAATCTCAAGCGTTGGTCTTCCAAATCCCACTCATTAGACTTGATTCAAAATGCTATTCACTTTGATGTTTCTTCTAGGCTTCTCTCTATCCCCATCCCCCGGTAGTTGACTCCCCAAGGAACAAGCTCATTGTTGTCTCCTAGGGTCTCAACCTTCCAATCTTCTCATTGATCTCTTCCCCCCCCCCCCCTGTTCCTCTTTGTATTTCTTTGTATTTCCTTGTTTCTTAATTTAATTATTTATTCATCAAAAAAAAAATCCCTATGGGATGCTCTAGGAATGATGAAAAAAGAGATGGATAAAGAGCTGGCTGTTAGAGGGTTTTTGGGCACTCTCTTGATCTCTTCTATTTTCTTTTATCTTTCTTTCTTTCTTTTCTTCTTTCTTTCTTCTCTCTTTTGTTTCTTGTTGTTCTTCTCTTTTCTGGTGTTCAGATATGCCGCAATAAAAAGGAGAAAAGAGGGGCCGAATGGGAGAAAGAAGAGGGAGGGGGTTCCGCAGGGTATGTGGGAGGGTGGGGCTTCTGCCTAGGGTAGCCGCAGGGGTGGGGGAAGGATCTAGGGGTGACCACAGGGGGGGGGGGGCTGTTGGGGCTGCCACAGGTTTGGGAAGGGAATGGGGGAGGTTTCACAAGAAAGGGGAACAGTGGGGAGGGTATCGAGTGAGAGAGGAGGAGCGAGAAAGGGGCTGTGCTGCTGTGTTTACTTGTGGATGCTGATGGTTTGTTGAACTGATGCTGGAGATTGGAAGATTTTGCTGGAACCTTGAAGAAGATGCTCACAAAACCTGCTGTGGCCCTCTCAAGAACGCCACGACTTAATTCCCTCAAATTCAAATTTGTATTCAGTTCAATGTCCTTTAAAATGAGGTAGGGTGGGCTATATATATCCTTACAGTTGGAGGGAAAAGACTTGGACTCAAATAAGGAAACCTATCTTGACTCAACTAGAGAATCCCTTATAGACTAGGATCCCCTTTACAACACAATAAATAGCAACCGCAAATAGAAAGAAACCATCTTGGAAAATAATAACTAATTATCCAAAAGGAATCTTAATTTAAAATAGATTACAATCGGGACTACGCTCAATTCTAACTCAAATAAATAAGGATATGGACTCACAAATATAAAACTCAATTTACTGGAAAATAACAATTTTTAAAAAAAGGAAAATTACCAAAATACCCTGATAGGGTTCGGCCAGCCTACTAGTTGCACCAAGTGGGCTTAGGTTTTGGGCCCAAGATGCTGGTTCAGATAGGGGTGGAGGGCTTGCTTACATCACCATTAAATGTTGGAAACACAGTACTCCAACCATGCCATAAAAGGCATACAGACATGCATTTTGTCAAGTAGATATGTGAAGTAGAATGAACACTATCCACAGATATGTGAAGTAGAATATGTAGTTAATCATGAAATACAGTCATAGGAAAATAGATGTCCACTACATATATTATGTGATGCAACCTCAGATTGATGTGTTCAGCTAAGGACCAATGCTCCAAGGAGATTCAGGGAAAAATTAGGGCTTACTGTTTTAGTGTTTTCTGAAACTAGGATCAAAGTGTTTAGGTTGATAGAGGAAATGTAACTGCACCAATTTAGGGTTAAAACTGACAGTAGGAATTGGGTTTTTTGAAATTAGAGAGTTTGGAAAAGCTAACGGCATGAAAGAACTCTCAGATAGCAGATGATCTAGGGCTGACTTAGATCAAGGGGCAAGGGTAATGGTAGGACAGGTTCCACCCAAAACCATCAGATTCTGAAGGTGGGAAGGGGTTGATTCAAATGTCTGCATAAAAGTTAGGTCTTGGATTAAATTAGGGCTGAGGGAATTCTAGCTTTTCAATGGACAAAAAAGGATGGGCTTTGGATCGAAGTCCAGGATTACTAGGATGAGTTGGGATTCCAAAAATGGTGGTTTTCTGATGATGGGATATGCTGGGATTGAAAATTGATAGGTTAGGGTTAGGGGATGGGGATGCAGATCTTTTTACCTAGCCAACAGGCCTTAATGGCAGATAAAAGGTGTTGACTGATTCCAAGTCAGACATAGGAACTAGGTTTAAACCACCTAGCATCCTAGGGGATCCCTCCTCACTAAGAACCACGAGGGAATTAGTGGACTTCAAACACCAGCAGCTTCTTTGCTCAATCAGAGATCCCAGAAGCAATTGCTCAGGCATATAGCATAAGACTAGAAATGATGTATTCAACCATTGTCTGAATAACTTAGACAGATCATAAGATGGTTATCAAAGCGTCCGCCTAGGCGCGCCTAAGCGGCCGCCTAGGCGGCAAAGCGGTTTTTTAACCGCTTAAATTGTTGCCGCTTAACTAACGGGCTGATTTCTTGCCGCTTTTTTGCTTAGGCACTATTGCCTTGCCGCCTTTTGCGCCATATTGCCGCCTAAATGCTAAAATAACCGCTTTTTTTACATTTTGTAATTTGTGCATATTATTTTTTCTTTTTTTAATCATAATTTATTCTACAATGCCGTATATAAATTTAAATATGTGAGTCATTTCGGAATTGAGGCCCAAAGTGTCTGTCGGCAACAGAATGTGAAGCTTGAGCCATATTCAACATTGATAATCAATTAATCATTAAATAAACAATGACTTGAAAATCGGAATAATGAGATCTATTAATTTATCATGTTGGCATTGTTTGGTTAAAAAAAGGAAAAAAATGGATACATCAATTCTAATTACTGATCTATGCACAAGAGTACAAGACACTTATTTGACGTCACACTATCATAGAAGTAAGTAAGAATGTAAAATTACTATTTTCATTTTCATTTTTCACATTGATTACTGATATAGTACATATTACATAATTATTGTTATAAATCTTATGATGCTTAATGAGATGAAGTTATGTTTTTAATCTTTTTTTGGATAATTTTTCATAATTGTGATTCTTGAATTTTTTTTATTTTCATTTTTATGAATGTGATTGTTGAATGTTTGTTTAGTATTTTAGTTTATTATAAAAAGTATTTGTATTAAAAAGTAATTTAAAAGTAGTTATATTAAAAATATTGACTAAACCGCTTTGGTCGCTTTATTGCCGCCTAAGCGCCGCTTAGTCGCCTAATCGCCAAGACGGAGCCCCAATCGCTTTGGTCGCTTTGCCGCTTTAATAACCTTGATAAGTTATGATTCATAACCCTCCAGACTAATAACTTAGTCAACTTAAGTGAGTTGCATGACAACTTAAATTGACCAACTACTTGACCCAGCTGAACCAACAAACCTGGTCCAACCAAAATTAAAAAGCAGGGGAAAAAAGTTGTATGCTACTTGTACTATTGTCTGTGGTACCATGTAGGCAGCCTCTTATTGGATTTCGTGTGGATAGAGGTCCTTAGATCTGCATCATTATGTCAATAACAAGACTTAATTCTCCCCCCCCCCCCCCAAGAAAAAAAAGAAAAAAGGGCTTCCCTGTACTTCAAGACACATACATCAGTTAAAAGAGCCATCATAAAAGAGACCAATCCAAAGCATGCAGCTCTCAACAGGCCTACCACAGCAAGATGTAGTACAAGAATTCACAATGTAACAAACCCAAATCCTAGTCTAATATGTTACATGGTAGTGGCTTACTGTGGTTAGGAATCTTAATGTTTTCTATTGTGATGGGTCTATTTTGAGAGCCCATACAAAGGGATGAGTGGCCCATACACATTTAAATAGTCAACTGTATCTAGTCCTCTAATTTGTGATGTCTTGGGGATGTCAATCAGTTAGTTTAAGCATTGAATGCGGTAAACCTCAAAAAGGTAAAGTTCATCACATATCTTGAGAAGTCCCAGTAGAATTCCATGGATGTGTACAGGTAATTAAGTCAAGGAGGAAACTCCAATGCAGGTCCAGAAGCGAGCAATTGAAATCAGGAACTGAACAAAATTGAGCTCTCACATGAGATTATGTTCCTGGTAAAAGAAGGAAGTGGTTGATAAGATACTAGCCTAAGCATGGTTGAGGCTTTTTGAATCATATCATCCTAACTAATTTCTTCTGTTCTGTACTTCCATACACTGTTTAGTGAGTATATTCAGTTTTTTATCAAGTTGGTTACTACTGTTCATGCACTAGCAGGGGAAATTACTGTTTTATAATCCACCAAGCATATACGCTTCAAAAACCACCAGAAACAGTTCTGATTGTTTCTGGAAGTGGAAAGACTTTTTGCGTTTGATAACACTTGCTTCTGGAAGCGAAAACACTATCAGCAGGGTTTTAGCATAGTTCTTATGTTTAGAATGTCAAATTCCATGAATAGCCCCCTCTAGAGTCTTTCACTTAAACCCAGCCCGCGACCAACTTTTGCTTCAAGAACATACCCAAAACTGTTTCTTGAAGCAGAAATTTTTTTAAATTCCAATTATGTTTCAAAATTCACCTGAAATAAAACAGTTTTATCAAACGATTTTCTGCTGATTTTTTTATTTCACGAAGCAAGAAACACCAGAAACTGTTTCCGGTGGGTTATCAAATGGGTCCTTATTGTTGATCATTAGAGAATAATAGAAGGTAATCCAATTAGTGATCGGCTACAGGCCAGAGCAACCTGAATACCCCTATCTTTGTTGTTGCGTCAAAACTGTTTCTTGAAGCAGAAATTTTCATAAACTCTAATTATGTTTCAAAAATCACCTGAAATAAAACAGTTTTATCAAATGGTTTTTGGCTGATTTTTTTTTTTATTTCACGAAGCAAGAAACACCAGAAACTGTTTCTCAGTGGGTTATCATATGGGTCCTTATTGTTGATCATTGGTTAGCCAATTAGTGATCTGCTACAGGCCAGACCAACCTGAATAACCCTATCTTGGATAACTTTATTTTTTTTGGATTTGTCTGATCAACAGTGTCTGGTCTATTTTTAGTTCTGAAATTCTCTTACGGGTCACTTTTCCATGTGGTGATCCTATAATCTTTGACTGGTTCTGGAGTTATTAGAATGTTATACCAGAGTCACCAGACTCCATTATTTGAGATTCGATCAGACAAATCAAAAGCCAATGACACCTATCAGATCATGAACCAACCAGATTACAGAAACACTCACTCTGTAATGCACATTGATGAGCATGTGCAAACAAACTTTAATGAAGGCATACCACAGACGGCAAGATAGCACTCAGAAGTTTAAAATGGAGTCGAAAGAGTTCAATTATAAAAATAAAAAATCTGTTTGAAAATTCTAAAATGCGTCTTGGTTTCCCAAGTTTCCGGGATGAAACCTATAATATTCTACTATTTTGAACAAGTTTCGACCAATTTCACTGACTGCTTTTGACCAGCCCATCATATGTTGAGGTTTGACCAAAATATACCAGATTTTGAAAGAGTTCCAACTATAAAAAGAAGTGTTTGAAAATTCTAAGATGTGTCTTAGTTTCCCAAGTTTCTGGGATGAAACCTATATATTCTTACTATTTTGAACAAGTTTGACCAATTTCGCTGACAGCTTTTGACCAGCCTATCACATGTTAAGGTTTGCCAAAAAAATACCAGATTTTGGTTTCTGGCTAGTTGTAATGTAGGTAGGCAGTGGGCACTGAGTTCTCTACCCTTGCATTGAAAAAAAAAACAAACAAGGCATAAAGGCTGTTGAGAATGATGAGGACCCAACAGGAAAAAAAGAAGAAAGAAAGAAAAGAAAAGAAAAAAAGAGGACCCCCATCCTTAATAGCCCAGTGTTAATGCCAGGCTCACATCGAAATTGAAGTGATCTAGATACTTTTAACAAAGCTTAATTCCTACCAACACCAGAGCTTTGTTTGCAACTGGCTAAACATTGCCATTAGCAGGTGCACGTAGGACTGCAATAGGTCTGGGTTGGGCTGCACTTTTTAAAACCCTAACCCTGCCACTGAATAACTAGTGCAGCCTTGCCCTTAACCCGAGACATACAGGGCAGGGCCGGGCTGGGCCAGGTTAGACATTTAACCCTGAGCCTGACCCAGACCGTGACCCTGATCCTGATAAAACAATCCATATTTCCATATTCTTGCCCAACTATTACCAAAAATAACCTACAAGATGGTAAGGTTGGCCCAGACTTAGCAGGCCAATCTAGTCAAACATTCAAGCCTACCCTGACCCTAACCCTAACCCTAATTAGGGCCATCCCTGAGTGGCCCTGACCCACCCCTCAAGGCCAGAATTTTGAGCCCAAACACCATTCAGGATCAAGGTGGGTCCAAGCCATCAGGGCAAGGTCAAGGCCAAGCTATAGCGAATTTGAGTTTAGTGTCAGAGTTTTAAAAAGCCTAGCCCAACCCAACCCTATTGCAGCCCCAGTTATCACTACAAAACTTGTGGATGAGTTTTCTCAAGCCTCAAAGAGTTAATGAAGATCAAAGAAGTTCTAACAAAGTTATTCATACGATAACAAGCACAAATCCTAGTTTAATGGGTTCCATAAGTAGTGTAAGTGGTTAAATGACTAACGAGCTAGGGTATGCTTTAAATTGCAATGGATCTATTTTTAAAGCCCATATATGAGTTAAGTGGCTGATTTGAATTTAAGTAGTACATTGCATCTAGTAGACAAAGACTAGTACCCTAAAGTTTGTAAAATCATGGGGATGTCAATAGTTCCACTGTTATCTGAGAAAGACCTTGAAATGCAAAGTTCATTAAATATCTTGAAAAGGATCCAAAATGAATTGTTGAAAAATTTACAGGCCATTAAGTCGGGGAAGAAGTTCCAATAAGAGTTTACAACCTAAACAGCCTTCTCTATGAAGATAGCTGCCTATAAACATTTTAAATCAGAATTCAATTGAAAATCTTCTTTGAACTGCGGACCAATTTTGTTCCTAGAAAGACACTAGCCTAGCATTGGGGTGAAATCTCCAAGTCATATCCTTCCTCAATCTTGTTTTAAAGTCTATCTTCATAATTTTAAATGAGTATATTCACTTTGCTCCAAATTACATATACACCCCCGGGTTAGTATTAGGTTTACACTACCTAGAATTTATTCTATTACATTTACACCCCCTGGGTTTCAGATTGTATATCAACATACTCCTACTGTTAAATAATGGGATTAAGTGATAAATCAACATCTACCATATTTTTAAAATCCTCATATTACCCTCTTTTACCTTCACAACTGTTTTGATTTTCAAGAGGAAAAAAAGGAGAGTAAAGAGCAATAACGACAGATTTTGAAGTATTTTTCAATTTTTTTCTCATTTATAAGAAGATTCAGCATTGGTAAACATTGTCATTCTCTATTTAAAATTAATGGTGTTAGGCATAAGGAGACTTTTGTAATAGAATGAATTCCGGGGGGTGCAAATGTAGCAAACCAAGGGAGTGTATAAATAATTTGCTCATTTAGTTAAGGCAGTTCCTAGTGTGATCGGAGAAAATCAAATTGCTAGTCATTAAGGCATAATGAAACATGAATTAGTATTGATATGCTGCAGTAAATTCAGACCTGTGATACTGTTGTTTTCGATAACTTAAATTTCTTTTGGACATCTCTGATGAGCAGCGCCTGGTCTATATTGAGTTCTGATTTCTCCCTTTAATCTGGTAGCATTTGGGTTCCACTTAGTGCTGCAATCCTGTTATCTTATTGGTTCTGGACTAATTAGAAGGTTAGGCCAGACTCTATTTGATGTAAACCCAGAACTAGGTTTAATGGTAATTTAGGAATTTCCTTAAATCTAAGGGCTGCACAGGAATTCCTGCAGAGAGGAGGGTCGATTCAGGGTGTTTTGGGTTACCTATAGCTCTGAAAACCCTGCTGTAACAGTAGTTCATGTCTGGATTTGACTGAAATTCAAAACGAGGGCTAGGGTCAGCTAGGGTTAAGGAAGGGCCTGCACTTCCTGCCTTTGAAAGTTCACATCTTATTCTAATGGTTCTGGAACATGGAAGGGTCTGAATTGTAATAGTGCTTCAGAAGTTTTGAAGTTGCAGAAATTTCTAGGTTTAAAATCTGCAGAATTTTTCCTAAAGAAGAAGATGATAAGCAGAATTTTTCTGGACTAACGAAACTAGGCTGAAGTGGGGAAATAACGACAAAACTATAACCTAGGGCTAGGTGTGATCCTAGGGGAAGGGAAAAGAAGACTTAAGGGGCTGGGGAAGAGGGGTTAACAGGGGGTGGGGCCTGTTGCTATCGGAGGAAAGAAAGGGGAGGGGCCTATGGATGCAAGGGGGAGGGGCCTATGGATGCAAGGGGGAGGGATGGGGCTCACTGGAACAGAAGGGATAGGTAGGGGAAGAGGGTGCAACGGGGGTGGGAGGTCCTTATGGGGCCACACAAAGTAGGGGAGGGTGGGGAAGGGTTTGAGTGAGAGGAAGGAAAAAAGAGAAGGGGGTCTAGGGCTCTGCTTACTTATAGGGTTGTGGATGCTGGCTGGAATTGTTGCTTGAAGACTGAAGATGCTTGCTGGAGTTGCAGAACTGAACTTAGAAGCTTGAAGAATGTGAATTTAATCAACCGCAGGGTCCCCCTCAAAGGAACCCTACCAATTCCACTCTGGCTGCAATACTCTAGATACTTTTATTCATCAAAACTGAAAATTACATAGACTATTAACTATTTATAACTTTCAGAAGACTCTAACTTGGGTGGGTCCTTAATAGACAAGGATCCCCACCACTTGACCACATCTAATTACTTAAAGACCTCAACTCTTGATTTGGACCTACTAAAAGACACATGCTAATATTTAGACTTTAACTTAAATAAGCACGTGCTATATTCTTTTTTAATTAAAACTCATGTGCCTAATTTAAGATAACAAAGGACTCAACAAAACAATTTTTAATCAAAACAAAACATCTAACACTAAACCAAGCACAACTCAAGTTACTAATTTGAACTCAAATAAAATTCTGAATTAAACTGGAAATAACTCCAGACCTAAAAATGGGGCAAAAATGCCAAAAATAACCCCTAATAGTGGTTCGGCCAGGTTAGGGCGGTTTCTTGGAGCCATCCTGGGGGGCCCACTTAGGGTTTCAGCCAGGGATCCTTGTGTTCACATCACTATTACTACATCAGGAATAAAGGAACCTGTAAAGTAATTAAATGTTAAGAAGGTGAGGAGAACAAGAGTTCGCACGGTCCCAAAACATGGGGAAGCCAGTAGAAGGCCATGTGAGGGGCAGTTGGATAGCTTCCATGACAATTATTCATTTCATATAGTAAACCATTCTCCATCCCCATATTCCATGGCAATTTTCTCTATTTAACAGAGAACCACCTTAACTCATAAGTTTGAATTATGGAGCAGCATATGTACCTCCTGACATTTTCCCCCACAAAACCATGTATCAGAAATTGTGCCTTCCATATGCATATCACTTTCTTTTAAACATGCATAATGATCTGTTCAGGAGAAACATTTTTATCAGGAAAAACATAACTTCAACAATTCAGAGAAAATATACCACAAGAACTACAGAATTTAACTTCATGAGCAATCTTATGTGCATACTGTGAATTATATAAAAGTAAAATAAACAGAAAAAAGATTACTTATGAGATATTGCAAACTAATATGAAAGACAAGGGGATGATTAAAAACCATAAGTATGCTCATGGCCAGTCCAATGTAGAGATTAGTTGATTGAACCCAGACATATGGTAGTTCTACAGCCTCACAGTGAAGCAGGAGAAAGGCTGCACAGATCAGTCTTGCCAAACCAGTGATTGGAGCCCCCATTAACTTGCATGTGCATTTGCACCTGTTTTTATTCATAGATTAATTTTTTTTAATTAAAAGTTTGATTCAACTATTGGATATATATAAGTAAGGCATTCCTATTTCAAGGCACTAAAAGGGGGTTTTATTAAACTAGTCCTTAATTTTATAGATTGGTACTTCTTAAGAAACTGATAAAAAGATGGGAGAGGAAAGAGAAAGTAATGGATTAATTAATTTTAATTTTAAATAATAGAAATTGAATAAATGAAATTAGAGTATATAAAAAATAAGATTCTATCAAATTTTGACAGATCGGATTTTATGGTTTTCAACGCTTGATGATATAAAGCTTAAATTAAGTGAAAGTGGATTTCAATCATAGTCCAAATTTCAGTTGAAACCACCAAAATTTTGGTTTTTTCCTCGGGGATTCGACCGAGTTCTACGAAACCATGTTTAAAAGTCCCAAACCTTGGTCGAGTTCTACAAAATTTTGCAAAACTCGTAGGTGCCACTAATCAAAATTTGGGGGATTTCTACCCATACTTTGCCAATTTTGCCTCTTTCAACCCTTTTTCACTCCAAGTCATCACTACTTTGTCTTTGTTCACCTTGTTTGCAGTATGCTCCATGGATATAGCCTTATGGAATACATGGTGGAGTTGCTGGGCATGGGGGGTCATCTGTTGATGTTAGTAGTATGTCAACATAAGGGTTTGGGGATGGACCGGAATCAGCTACATCATTTGTGGACTCCATCTTTGGATATGCATCACACCCATTTGGGCCAATTCAGCTATCAACCTCTTACATTCCATTCCCTGATGACACATTCCCTACATTGGGATATCTAGCTTATGCCAACAAAGACACCTATAGATTCATAGTATCAGACTACCTAAATAAATATTCCAAGACCATGACATGGGAGTTTTTTTTTTCCTTCTAGTATTCAAAGCAGTAAATAAATCTTACCAGTACTACACGTCTCGCGCAATGGATCCACTAAGAAACTCAAGTTGGAATTGAGTGAAGATGTCAGCAAAAGTTTCTTTTTGATTATTTGTTTTTTGGCTATTGTATTTGTATAAAACATTTAAAGTAATTGTGTAATTTGTTCAATTTTACAAGTCTTTTTGTATTCGTTAGAACCTCTCAAGTATACTACCACTTGAATGATAACTCTCCATTGGTTTTATAACAAAATACCTATTCCATTGTGTTCTTCATGCTTTAAAGAGGTTGTATGCAGAAACCCAAATAAAAAAAATCCATGAAAACAGGGCAGAAACCACGGATCAATTTGTACTAGGAAAATTCCCAGGTTTTAACCAAGATGGTTGACTTTTCGACCACATCTCGGCTAGGAAACTGAAATTTCAATCCTTTTTTTGAATTACTGGTAACTATTACTTGTAAAATGAGAAATTACAGTTTTAGGCATCCTTTTTTATTAATGACTAAAAGGTCTAATAGTTTGAATGGACAGGTGTTTTTTAGGAGAGAGAGAGATATAGCCATGTTTTTGGAGTTTATACTATTATATATACCAGTACAGTTTTTTGTTGTTTCTTAAATAAATAATGATTGAAATATAATATAAAAAGTATTTATGTTGAGAAAAACAGGATTTAAAGAAAAAATGCTAATTAAAGAATATATAAGGATTAACAAAAACATTAATTTCTTATTGTTTTGGTTCATTTTATATATGTTTTTTTAACTTCTTTTTTTGTTTCTCCCTCATTGTAGAAGTCATTTTAAGAGCACATTTTTTTTCGTCCTTTTCTGTTTCTTTTATATAAATCCATTACGTGTAGTTGTTCCTTTTTCTTTTCTTTAATTCTGCTTTTCTTGCAGGGTGGGGACTGGGGAGAGGGGGCTGGGGAAGGATAAGACTATTTTTCTCAAAAAGTAGTGGGGTCAATAGGAGAAGAGATAGGTGTATTAGTAGGGTAAAATTTAACCGTATGGAGAATTGGATAAGTTTTTTCCTATTTGCATGGGTACGCATGGAAATTGGTGCAGGTTTTTCATTATAATTTTCATGCAATTTTAATTGATAATTTACTATTGATGAGTTCTTATAGAAATTTAATGAGGGAGAGGAGAGAGAGTAATGGATCTTCTTCATGCACTTGAATAAATCAGCATTATTTATTTGTTGAAAAATGTTTAAAATTTTATAAACAAATTGTATCAATTGGGTTGAGAATGAAAAACTGCGACTTTTGGAGGGGATTCCTAGACCAATTATTTTTTGGCGACCAATGGTGATTTATCAAGTATAATCAGACTTCACAAAATGAGGATTTACAATTTTAGACAACTAATTATATTCATCCAGTTAAATCTCATCCTTGTAGATCCAGCTAGCATGCTCAACTCAATGGGTCGGCCGTTCATATGGACATATAACCCATTCAACAATTCAGCAGGTCAAATTCCATTGGGCTTTAAGATCAGCATCACCATGATGTAGCAAATCGGAGGAGAATAAGGACTAGTGTCCTAAGGGATCATAGCCAAGTTTTGTTTATAATAAAGGTGAAAGAGATCAAACAAAAAGTAAACATATAAAAACATAGAAAGTCTAGAACCAAAGCAATACCGAAATACAATATAACATTTAGGCTTGGAACCTATTGATGCAGCACAACCACCCATACAGTATGGCCAAATGGTTTAACACACAAATTGTGACAACATATAAAACTTTTTAAATTTGACTGACTCCATGCAATGGTGATGTATATATTGTAAAAAATAAAAACCACTAATTAAATTATAAAATAAAATTCATCACATAATTCACGCTTGTTTCAAGCATACTTTCATTCTTTCCGGGAGGAATCACCAACAGTTAACAAAATAACAATTCATTCCAAAATGTAGACTAGATTATCTCTTCTTTTATTTATTTTTGTGGGTTCATGGGTGAGGGGATGAAAGAGGTAAAAAGACTCACCAATCAAGGAACAGTAACCATGACGAAGGATCAAATGTATTTCTCCTTCATAAAGTCCACTAGAGAATTTATTACCAAGCATGACATTGTACCACAATGCTTTCTTTGTTAAAAAGAAAATTTCATCAGTTCTCCAGTTATAAAGCAGATGACTTATTGGTTTCTGTTGATATACATCATTGTTGCCATTACCTAACAACTCAATTGGAAATGTGATTGTAACATAATATCAGAGCAACCGTGTTCCCTAACACGTTCTCTGCTTGGTGCCAAGTGATGGTGTTTCTCCCTGAGTGTGTATAACATGCAGGCCTTCACATGCTGCTGTGGTGTTTGGCTTTTAATTTATTCTATTATTTTTTTTCTTTTTGCGGGGCGCGTGGGGAAGGGTGTGGGGGTGTTTATTGGGTTTTGGCTGGCTTTTATATACATTGTTGCCACCTACTTAACACCTCCAGCTTTAGGGATTAGAGGTCTGTAACAGTTATTGCATCATAAAACTAGACATATTTAATACATCCAAGGTTAAAATCTTATCCCAATGAGCAATCAATTTCAAGTCCGTACTCCATAGAAAGCATTGAGGAGATGAGTTTCAAAGGAAATAATTCTAGGGGAGGAATAGTTACATTTAAACTCGCACTGTGAGCACTTTAGTACAGTGAAGGAACTTGAAGCCTCTTTGTCATTGACCACATATCCACAAACCCGGCAGGTGCAATATGGACAATACCAACTGCCTTCAGGGAGCTCCTGAGTTTAAAAACAAAACAAAAAATAAAATCACATCTAGAAGTCCTACGTATCAACCTAGCTTTAAACTTGTCGACAAAAAGAAGCCCACAACAAAGTGGGAACTCAAGGTCCCTGAAAATGTTAAGTAACAGTAGTACTAGCCATGCCAAGCAGTAACATTAATCAACAGCAGCAATAACCACAGAGAAGTCAATGTGGTAAAAATGGAAAATAAGCTATTGCACATTAAAAAGCGAGATACTACGGTACCAACAGGAGACAAGGAAACACTGACCACAGTGTAGTTTATTAGATTGCCAGGAACAATATTTTTTGAATAATTTAGCAAACCTTAGTAAATTAAAGAGTGACTCATGATTACCTCTCAAATGGTACATGGTGTCAATCGATGCTGCTTTGGTTATTCAGTTTGTTTGTTGTGGGTTTATGTTATGACAAAATGGAATGAAAACCAAACAGGATAAAAATCTAGAGAATTGTTTTGCATATGGGTTGGTTTCAATAGTTCGTATTCGGTTTTCATCATAGGATTCACAACCAGTTTGCACGAATAGTTTGTGTTTCGAGAAAATGTAATGAAGACAAGCTTAGCCTTTCAAATCCTATATATTCCCATGTTTCCCTATTCTCTCATGATATCCTTTACTCATCCTATTTCTCATTCCTATGTGATACCAAAAAGACATCCAATTCTTCTTTATCTTGCATACTCCTAGTTTTTTCACTTTTCCCTTCTCCACTTTAACATGATAAACAAACTACTTGTTCCATTACTAGATTGGATTTTGTTAAACCATTTAAACACAATTCATCTCAAATCCATACAGGAACATAAATATAATATACATTGCTCTCTCAAAACATGTTTACTTATTTTATGTTTCAAGTATGATGCAAAATAATTTTCTTATTACAAAGATCGACTATATTCCATTAGATAACCCGATTGATGCATAGGTTAGCTTTAGAGTGAGAGGCACTAGTTTCTATTCATTTTGCAGTTACTTAGAGTGAGAGGCACTAGTTTCTATTAATTTTGCAGTTACTGTTCAGTTTAAAGCTGGCCGTTTATGGTGCAAATGAAAACCAAACTGGAAAGAGAACATATAAAATCAGAGCCAGATCATTTTTCACTATTGCGATGTTGTTCGATCATGAACAGTTAGTTCCAGTTTGGATATTCAGTTTCACTTCAATTTTGACACCCTCTTACACCAAGCAACCAACTAGTCAGGTAGTCAAAAGCAAAGAACCAACAAAATTCTGAGCTAATAATAGATACATAACTGCCAGTAAATGATAATCTTTATCCTGGTAGCATTTTTTTAACCTATACGTGCATTACCAAAAGTGAGGCAGGCCTTGGCGCAACAATATGTGGACCACATTTGCAGCCTGAGGTCTAGGCATCAAAACAGCCTCTCAGCAAAAATTGCTGGGATAAGGCTGCATAGCAAATTGCTCCCCCAAACTGCTTGTGCTGAAGCCTTTGGCACCGAGTTTGCCATTTTTTATGTATTGCCAAAACTCAAAAGTATCTTAAACAAGAGGCTTATGCTCCTCCAAACCAGTACGAGATTAATTATTGAAAGCAACCAGACTTGATTCTGAATGACCTGGTACTACTACTTTAAGGTCCAGGCAATCTCAACCACAAGTTGAACTTGTTAAAAACATTCAGTGATGAAGAATATTAACAAGGACTTGTTCAATTGTGTTCTAACATAATATCCAGAACACTTTGATAATGTAAATGTTCTCCATCCAAGGATCCTTAGACATGATCCTTTACCCCAAGCTGATTGGACAACAATCTTACACAGGTCTGACAAGACCAATCTCATTTTGAGTGGGGAGGTCTGCAAGCTGAAAATACGACAACAGAAACCAAGTAGAGGAAACCAAAATCAAAGTGAGATAACAGTATATGTCAGAAACATGGTTTGAGAACTTGATCTCAGTTGAGAAGATTGAGAGTTGGAGGAAATTGTCCTCCCATCCCAATCCAACTTGGTGACTCATCTCAGTGACAGGTTGGATATTACTGTCTAGCCTAGTTTGGGCTTTCCAAATACATTCGTGGCCTTAGATTGATGAAAAACAACTATAAATGTAAGTTCTATTTTGACCCTAGGTTTAAAATCACTACGCAGCTGACCCCATTTAGTTGGGACAAGGCTTATTGTTGTTGTTGTTGTTTGAAATCACTACACTGAAGAAGTGAAGATGCAGGCTTTTAAAACCTATTTTACACATGATTTACTTTAATATATATATATATATATATATACACACACACACATACATACATTAAGGTTCAAACTCAAACAACTATGATACATTGTACATGACACATGTTCATTATCAATATTCAAATAAGCAAGTTCACATGACAAGATGGGAATAGTTGTAAGTTACACCACAAGAGTACAACACTAAAAGCGCTAGGCAGCTCATCCAACCTCCTACCTCAAATTTGGGATGAAATCTCACCTTTCTTGAAGATATGGTTGAAAGCCACCTTGATCTTTGCAATAGATGCTGTAGGACTGCAGTTTCTCAAGTGGAAGACGTGTTTCAACCAAGTTACTGTTGGAATATTGAATGATCCTGACTTATGTCAATGTGACATAGCAGGCCTCTATTTATATTAGTAATACGCAAGAGAAAATACAAATATACCCAATTTGGGACTACAAAGAATAAAGCACCCTAATAAACATATCTACCCTTACAAATAAAACTATTGAAGTACAGCACTCCCCCTCAAGTTGGTGCATAGATATTTATCACGCCCAACTTGCTAATGACGCTACTAAACGTCTTGACATTCAAGCTCTTTGTAAACACATCGGTGCGCTGATTGTCAGATGTGACAAAGGTCATCTGAATCAAACCAGACTCGACCTTCTCTTTAATAAAATGCCTGTCAATCTCTAAATGCTTAGTCCTGTCATGCTGTAACTGGTTATGAGCTATACTGATGGCTGATTTGTTATCTGAATACAACTGTATAGGCTCTTCTAGGTATGTCCCAAGCTCTGGAAGAAGACCTTTCAACCACAGCATCTCACAAATACCTTGAGCCAGAGCCCAAAATTCTGTTTCAGCACTGGATCGTGCAACTACAGCTTGTTACTTGCTCCTCCACAATACCAAGTTGCCCTCTACATACACATAATAGCCACAGGCAGATCTCCTATCATCTGGACATCCTGCCTTGTTTGCATCTATGTATGCCTCAACTCTAAGATGTCCATGAGAAGAAATCAAGATGCCTTTTCCGAGAGAAGCCTTCAAGTACCTCAAGATACAATATACTACATCCAAATGTGAAGATTAGGGATCATGCATGTACTGACTGACAAGGCTAACTGCAAAAATAATATCTAGTCTAGTGTGTGACAAATAAATCAACTTCCCAACCAGCTTTTTATAGCTGGTCTTATCAACTGGTTCTCCTTCCTTTGCCTTCCAAGTGTTTGATTGGGCTGCATGGTAGTCTCAGCCAGCCTACACCCTAGCATCCCAGTCTCTTCTAGTAAATCCAAAGTATATTCCTCTGAGAGAGAGACACACCATTGGGTGAATATGCTAGTTCTAGCCCAAGAAAATATTTGAGCTTGGCCATATTTTTATCTCAAACTAAGTGCCCAAAAAGTATTCAAGGTTGTAATTTCTTCCTCACTGCTAGCCATGGTTGTGAACGCGGCAAGGCGACCAAAGTGGTTGAGGCTCCACCTAGGCTATTAGGTGACAAAGTAGCGTCTAGGTGGCAATAAGGCGACCAAAGCGATTGGGTCAAATTTTTTAAATACAACTGTTTTTTAATACAACTACTTTCTATAATAAGCTAAACAAACATTTAATCACATTCATCTAAAAAAAAAAAAAGGTGCATTCAAGAAACTTTTTTTGCCCAACACAATAAATTAATAGATCTCATTATTCCAATTGCCAAGTCATTGTCCATTTAATGATTCATTGATTCTTGATGTTGAGTATGGCTCATGCTTCACATTCTTTTGCCGACGGACACCGGGATCCCACTCTGCGGTGAGCAAGCAAGGGTTTGGGGAGGCCGCCCCAGCGGGGGTGTGGGGGCAGCACCCCCAGAGCCTATAAAGGTCCTATGTCACTTTAGGCCTCGGATTTCCTTCGCAGTTTGGGTGTCAATTCTGAAATAACTAACTATTAAATTTATATGCGGCTTTATATAATAAATTTTGATTTAAAAAAATATTATATACAAAATGTCAAAAAAGCAACTACTTTAGCATCTAGGCAACGATAAGGCGCACAAGGCAACAAAGAGGTAGCACCTAGGCGAAAAAAGAGGTGAAAAAAAATAGAACGTCAATTAATCAGTTCAAAAAAAGGCGGTTGAAAAACCGCCTTGCCGCCTAGGCGGATGCTTTGACAACCATCTTGCTAGTTGTGATCACAATATCATCCACTTACACCAGAAGTAATGTAATAGGGAACTATCCCACTTAACGAACAAGGTATGGTCTGCATTACTCTACTTATAGCAATAGGAAGTCATGGCCTTATGAAATCTCCCAAACCATGCCCTTGGGGACTACTTCAATCCATACAAGGCTCTCCTTAGTTTGCACACTTCCCCATGAGTCTCAAACTAAAATTTCCAGGAGGCACATCCATATACACCTCTTCCTAGATCTCTCCATGTAAGAAAACATTCTTCACATCCAATTGTTGTAGATATCATCCCTAATTCACAGCACATAAGAGAATAGTTCGAACTGTGTTCATTTTGGCAACAGGTGCAAATGTCTCCTGGTAGTCAATGCCATAGGTCTGAATAAAGCCTTTGGCTAGCAGTCTTTGTTTTCTTAATGCAATAGGTAAGTCAAAAGAAGGGTCAAGGACAGACTCACCACTTCAGGACTAGGAGCCAGTGCTTCCAATTGCATGGCTCAGAAGGGGTTATTTTCTGCTTTCTTTGATAGGTCTTTAGAGGTTTAGTCTCGCCCTGCACATCATCCACTAGTCGTTCCTACCCGGTCACTCCATCTTTCAAAGGAAAATCTGCCAAAGGAGAATTAGCTATAGGAATTTTAGGAGGCATGTCAATGAACACCAGAGCTTCTTCACTAATACTCTCCCCTTGAAGAAATGTAGGGGAAAAGAAAGGGACCTGCTCTTGGAACACAACATCTATAGATACAAAGAAGCGGCGAGAGCTAGGATGGTAACACTTACACCCTTCTGTGTAGGAGGATAACCTAAAAATATGCATTGTAAACCACGAGGATCTAATTTACCATGGACATGGTGGTTGTAGAGAAAGGCAACACACCCAAAGACCTTAGGTGGGACCATAAAGTTGGCTGTCCCTGAAAGAACTTCAAGAGGACAATGCTGATCCAAGACTTAAGAAGGCATTCGGTTAATCAGATAAGTGGCAGTTTGAACAGCATCACCCCAAAACGAGGAGGCAAATGCATAGTGAACATAAGAGATCTTGCCACCTCAAGGAGATGTTTATTTTGCGTTTGACAACTCCATTTTGAGGTGGAATATCCACACAACTGGTGTGATGTATGATTTTATGGTCAACTAGGTAAAAGGGAATTGCCCTACCCAAGTATTCAATTCCATTATCGATGCGAAGAATTTTAATAATAACCCCAAACTGAGTCTTAACCATATTATGGAAATTTTGGAAACACAAAAACACATTGCTCTTTTGGTGAAGAAGATAACGCATGTGGTCCTACAGTCAATAAAAGTAACAAACCATCTATGACCAAACGTAAACACAATCCAATTACAAGTCCGTATACGTTTGCACTTTTAGACATTGTTTTGTTTTGTTTTCCAAGTACAAGTCCTAGTTTGATTTGCTTTCTAATATTGAGTCTAAGAATGAATCCTTCATGAAAGGCTATAAATATAGCCCCCACAGGGCCACACTTGCAAACAGATCAATTTTGATTATTGAATAAAGTTGATCTTTTGTAATTTGTTTCATCCATGAATCATCCCTAACCATCCCAAGCTAATTTTGATAAACCCTTCCCATCCCATATTAGTTTGAGATAACTCAAACCCTACTCCCTACCATATTGATCCAAAATCATCCCATGGGATATTATTAAAACCTTAACATCTTTCCAACATTCCGATAACACTTTCCTTAGGTTTCCAAGTTATCCTAAAATCACCTCTTAGCTTTTTGTGAATTATTTTCTAGTTTGAATAAAAGATTATGGCCAAACCCTAGATTCTAGGGAAATCTCTCAAGAAACCCTAACCCTAGATTGTGTTACATCATGGGTCTTATCCCTTGTACCCTTCTTTTACCTTTATACTTTCTTTCTTCTTTCTTCATGTTCTGGCTTGGTGTTTCTATCGATTCCCAACACCCTTTCTCAATCCTATGGGGGTCATCTTAGGAAAGATTGTGTATCAGTGTTGGGTACTTCTTCAAAAGGTTGATTTAAGTGAC
Organism: Hakea prostrata; assembly: GCF_041222555.1. Lineage (NCBI taxonomy): Eukaryota > Viridiplantae > Streptophyta > Magnoliopsida > Proteales > Proteaceae > Hakea > Hakea prostrata. The sequence continues at coordinate 28,816,066 of NC_142608.1, read as the reverse complement.
TTAGTGTGTTGTATTGGAGAGACACGAGATATGCTAATGATACACATGGAAATGTTTAGGATTCAATATATGCACAAGATCGGTTTGAAGTATAAAACGTAAGTAAATAGAGACAAGTGCAATCAACTGTTTATATATTGACGATTAGGTTTCTTGATTGTACTGATGTGAGAAAATGCCATTTTTCAGTTTGGGGAAGGTTGGGGTGTAAACACACTTCATTACAAACTCAGTTTTGTGCAACCAGTCAAATTCCCCCCCCCTAATCTGGTGATTTATTGCCAAATATAACATTAAAATCAATATTGGGACAAAAAATTTCCAAGTTCTTATTATATGGTTAAACCTTAATTTCAGGTTGTTTGATCACCAAATGATAATGAATTGTCACTGCCATAATCAATCGAATACAAGCATCAGATCAAGTTGATTTTACCAAAATAAATTGATTAGAATACCTTATAGGAGCTCTTTTTTAGTGTTTTGCGGTCAAGGATTGCCCTCTATATTGTTTATAAGGGATGTATCAAGCATATCAATAAGTATTGACCATATTAGGCAATATATTGATGGGATACAGTTGATTCTTTTCTTAGGTTACCTGATGTAATGCCCAAATCCAAGGCTAATCTTCAGGATTGATTCAAATGAACCAGCAGTAAAATTAGGGGTTCACAACCCTGCAGTTTAGGTTTAGGGCTAACTTGAATAGCTCTACTTGGGAATAGGACCTTTGGAGTTTGGGTATGGCTAAGAGTCTAGGGTTTGTTGAATTCCTGATCTGAACTTTGCTGTGATTTAAAATTCAGAATTAAACACCAAGTGTATGGTATGGGGAAATTAGTAAGAAATTAGGGTTTCCAGGGGGTGCCTAGGGTTCAAGTTGAAGGTAAGGAGGGGTAGGGAACGATGATTCTAAAAGGAAATAGGATTTACTTTAAGAGTTTGGAAGATCTAAGTGAAAGAAGGCTAGGGTTTCTAGGGTTTTGGGAAGAAGGTGAATTCTCAGAAATTAGGGCTTTGGGTAAAGGAGAAAAGGCTTGAATCCTAAAAGGGGGTGGGATTTGGATGGGTGATTTGTGGGATCTAGGGTCTAAGTTAGGATGAGGGAACTGAAAACTTAGGGTTTAGAGGTTTGGGGAAAAGCATGCGGCCGCTAGGTAGGATTCATGGTTATCAAAGCGTCCACCTAGGCGGCAAAGCGATTTGTGAACCGCTTAAATTGTGACTGCTTAACTAACAGGCTGATTTCTTGTCGCTTTTTTGCTTAGGCACTACTGCTTTGCTGCCTTTTGCACCTAGATGCTAAAACAACCAGTTTTTTTACATTTTGTAATTTGTGTATATTTTTTTTTAATCATAATTTATTCTATAATGCCGTATATAAATTTAAATATGTGAGCCATTTTGGAATCGAGGCCCAAATTGCCTATCGGCAACAGAATGTGAAGCATGAGCCATATTCAATGATTACTGATATAGTACATACTACTTTTCTTTCATTTTCATTTTTCGCATTGATTACTATTATAGTACATACTACATAATTATTGTCATGAATCTTATGATGCTTGATGAGATGAAGTTATGTTTTTATTCTTTTTTTGAATAATTTTTCATAATTGTGATTCTTGAATGTTTTTTTATTTCTATTTTTATGAATGTGATTGTTGAATGTTTGTTCAGTACTTTAGTTTATTATAAAAAGTATTTGTATTAAAAAGTAGTTTAAAAGTAGTTATATTAAAAATATTGACTAAATTGCTTTTGTCACTTTATTGCCGCCTAATCGCCAAGACAAATCCCCAATCGCTTTGCCGCTTTAATAACCATGGGTAGGAAAGAAGGGAAAAGGAAGACAGGGGTGGGGGGTTGTGCTGTGATGAAGGCTTAGGGTAGGGCAAAAAGGGTGAAGCTGCTGCAGGGGTAAGGATGAGGGTTGTGATGGGGGTAGGGGATTGGGGTTTAGGAGAACTAGGGTTTAGTGATGGGGAAGGGCTGTCGCAGGGTTGGGGGAAGAGAGAGATGATGGCTGTGATGCCCCAAAGATAAGGGTAAGGGTAAGGGCAGTGGTGGGAGTTTTTACTTGTTATTGGAGAGGAAGGCTTCTTTATTTCTGAAAATCTGAATGCACAAAGCTGCCACAGGTTTCCTCTGGAAACCCATGGGCCACAACTCAACTCAATATCGGGTTTTGAAGATCTTGGAGGAGGATTCTTGGATCTTGGCCAATCTTTCTTACCTCTTTCTTTTTTCTTTTTTTTTCCTTCTTTCTTTCTTTCTCTTCTTTCTTTTCTTTCTTTCTTTTTTCTTCATTCATTTTTCTTTCTTTTTTTTGTTTTATGGTTGCCGCAAGTCAAGAGAAGGGGGGAGAGGAGAGAGAGCTAAAGGGAAAGTAGGGGGAGAGACGGTGCCACAGGGGTTTGGGGGTGTTGGGGAATGGGTTTAGAGGAGTCATGGGGTTCCTAAGGGCTGCGAGGGGGTGGGGGAAGGGAATTAGGGGAATGTGATGGGAGGGGTTGGGTTTCCTAGGCTGTGTGAGAGAGGGAAGGAGAGGAGGGCTGTGATGGACGTAGGAGGTTGGGGAAAGGGCTGGGGGTGCTGGACTTACTTGGTGGAGCTGCTGTTGAAGGATATGGCTGCTGGTTCTTGAAGAAGGTTGCTGCAATGGAAGGCAAGAAGCTAAGAATCCCGTCGTGGCCCTCCCAAGAGAACCACGACTTGTTTCCAACCTTTATTCAATGTAGACTAATTTTACAATGAAGAGTGATGGCTTATTTATAGCCCATCAAGAAATAAAGAATTTGACTCTAACTAGGAACTTGATTTAGACTCAACTGGGAATTAGAAACTGACTCAACTAGGTTTTCCTTCATAAGTTAGGATACCCCCATTGAATAACAGTCATAAAATAAAAGAACTTGACTTGAAATAAAAGAAAAGAGAACTTCCTATGACACTAGAACTCAACAGCTAACCCAAACTAGGACTTCAAGATAGAATTGGGCTCAGAAAAATAAAGCAAAACTTCTGAAAACAAAATCAGAGATTAATTAGGGCTGGAAAATGACCAAATTGCCCCTACAGGAATTCCGCCTGCCCAAGGTGCACCATCTTGGCTGGGCCTTGGGGCCCAAATAGGGTTTTGGCCAGGGGGAGGGCCCTTGTTCACATCACCTCGTATAAACGCCAACCATAGGTAAGCTTCACCAAGAGCCATAAGAATCACCCCCTAAGTTCTGCAACTGAATCACCACAGCAGCAAAACTCAAGAGAGACTATATTGTTGTAAATCCACAATCACTGGCAACATGCCCTTTTTATTTTTAATAGCATTCAAATTACAAATTTGCTGCCCCTCATGCGTGGGCAAGGGCTATTTGTCTGCTAATCTAGTTAGGAACTTTGAGAATAATAAAGTAAATAAAAGAGAAACAACAACTTAGCTACTAAATTACTACATGGCTAATTACAAATTAAAAGTATTTAGAAATAAAAAAACTTGTGAAAATAAATAACTGGTAGCAAAACCAACTGATGGGCAAGGGCTAATTGGCTGCAAATTCATCTAGGATCTTCTAGAATAAAGTTAGTAGAAGACGAGCTACTACTTAGCCAGTATGTACTAACTATATAATCTGTGGTTGGTTATAAATTTATAAACTAAAAAACATACCAAATAAATAGTAGCCACACCCATATGGCTGTCACATGGCCCTTCAGAATGTTCCTATATAATCCTCTTCATAAGGCTGACCGACACTCAAGATTTTAATGTGTCAACTGATAATCAAGAAATGGCTCATATGGGCTTGACTAATTGCTCAAGTTAAAGCTTATGGTGGGGTGATTAAACAGTTAACTTGTTGGACCTAAGCGTGGTCTTGCTTGTGGCCTTTATTCCTCCTTAAATAAACCTTTAATTCTGCATCAGCACCCCCCCCCCCCCAGTTTGAAACCATTCATTTCTGACCAATGAATGAGGACATCTACTGCTTAGACAAGTCAAGGTTGAGCCTCTTGAAGCCATCTCTTTGTATACAAGTAGCATCAATCCTAGGATGAACCTTCCACTTGATTAAAGGAATAGTAGTAGCCACCACTGCTGCGTGTTAAAGAGCAGCGGTAGTTCAAGGCCTCTGCAGTCTCATTCTCAATTGACGGTTACAAACTTACAATTGTGGCAACCTCAACATATGCTTTGCATCTACCTCATACAAATAATGGCCCAGATAAGGAGTAAAGTCCACCACTTTGACCACATTGCTAAAGGCCATATCATTCGGAAGCTCAAGATCACTGGCATTCGGCCATATACGGTTAAGGACTTTGTATGGCACCTCCACCTAGGATAGGGCTAATTATATTCCAGCAGGATAGAACTTCTCTGAAACAAAGTACACCATCACCATGCCACTAGGTTTACAACAACAACAAGCCTTATCCCAACTAAATGGGGTTGGCTACATGGATTCTTGCCTCCCAATCAGCTCTGTTTAAGGCCATACTAGATATAATGCCTAAGTTATCCATATCCTTTCTCACAACTTCTCTAAAGGTCATCTTAGGTCTGCCTTAGCTCTTCTAATTCCTTTAATCAGAACTAAATCACTTTTCTGTACAGGGGCATTTACAGGCCTCCATTGCAACGTGACCATGCCACCTCAAACGACTTTCTTGAAGCTTATCACTTAAGGAACTACTACTAGACCAGCTCTAATATGATCATTCCTTATCTTATCCTTCATAAGTTTGCCACTCATCCATCTTAGCATCCTCATTCAGCTACACTAAGTTTGCCTATATGATTCTTCTTAACAGCCCCACACTCTGCAACCCAAATCATAGTGGGTCGTACAACAGTCCTATAGAATTTTCCTTTGAGCTTCAAAGGAATACGCCGATCACACAAGACATTGGACGCACCTCTCCACTTCATCCACCTTATTTTAGTTCTTTGGGAAATGTCATCCTCTATGTCACTTTTTTTTATTTATGATTGAGTCAAGATACCTAGAACAATCGCTTTGAGGGATCTCCTCCTCACTCAAGTTTCATCACTTCATCATCCGCTTGATCTAGAACAAAGATACAAAGTAGATATTCCGTTTTCGTTATACTTAGTTTAAAGAATTTTGATTAGCCATACATGGATTTCGTTTTCATTTTCTACCATGTCACTAGGTTTACATCCACATATTGTCAACCACAGTCACTGCAGCTTTTTGGAGAGCATTACCAACAGTCATCCATTGTCTCACATCGGCATGAACTTCACTAATGTGGCATTGGAACCGATCTGCCAATCCTGGTAAAATGCACATGATGGAAGAAGAACAAAGTTAACCAGGCTCATGGGTTCAATTCCAATCACAATCTTGAATGAGGTGTGACTAGATGTCCTATTCACTGAACTGTTTGCCAGAAAAGTCCATGATGTCTAGGATAAAAGGCCAACTCTTCTCATAACCAGGAACCAGACTGCAAAGTAGATTGCCTAAACTGCAGTAAGCAACTCTGTCCATCAGTCTGTGGATGGAAAGCTATCGATTAAAGATACTCCCTCTTGGCTGTGAGTCACATACATTTATAGGAAGGCCTCTCGCTAAATGCCTCCCAATGATTCACACAGAATCAGCCCTTATTTTGCAAAGCAAGAACTTAAACATTCTGATCTGACATTCCATCTCCAAGATCCATATCTCACCAAAAATGATACAAGAAAACTAGCCACTTCAGACAACATCTTGTCTGACTTTGATCAAGAATGTTGCCTGCATCTCCATTTGTCTACCAGAAAATAAACATCACCTCCTCAATCCTTTGATTGAAATGTTAACTCCCATTACTGCAGAAAATTGGAAAGACAAATTACAGTAAACTGGTGGAAATGTACACTTTCTCCTTTCTTTAGTATCTTCCACCGAAAAATGATTGGAGAGAATGCAAAAGATGCTGGTTCCAAAAGGACACAGATAAGTCCTCTAACCCCGATATCTAAATACGAAAGGCGTTAAGAGACAACTGCCATCGTCCCAAGACACCCTCAGTGCATTCTGCACATGTAATTCTCCAGAGAACCAATGAGTGCATAAACAGTAGTAAGAATGTAATTTCTGAATACTAAATACAGGAATTGTTTCATGACATATAAGATGAAATGAAACAAAATACATGCACATTATTGATCACTTAAATAGGGTCTACAAATTTAATATGCATAAGGGAAAACCAAAAGAACGTGTATAAACTTCACATAAAACAAACCTGTGCAGACAAGCAGGCCTGATGAAAGGTGGACGGGCAGTTATCACAACATATCAACTCGCCCCCATCACCGCAGTGTCCACAGGTATCATCATTTTGATCCATTTCATCAACTTCAGAGGTTTGCGTCCCACCTTTCCAGGCTTTGTATTCAGCTGACCAAGCTTGAAGCTGGCAATAGGTGAATGGCATACCAGACTCCATGAAAAGATGCAAGCATGGCTTATATCGCTTGAAACCAGCATGAATTTTGAATTCAGAGACAGAAAACACCTTATTGCAGCACTTACAATGTACACCATCTCTAGTAAGCAAGCCATTCTTGACTACAGCATCATCCTTTCGTCTCCGGTACTGGATCACATCATTCATAGACACAACACCTGCGTCAATTAACCAGGATAGAACTGTTCGTTTCCCGACGGCTGACAATTTACCATCCATGTGCTTCCCACCTTTCCCTGGGCTTCGTGGAAGTAACCTACAACTGCTGCTCTGACTCTTAAGTTTCCTCAAAGATTTGGACTTACATGCCTTCCTTTCAGTTGACTGTTTGGAGCCAAAATCCTTGGTCTTTGTAATAGTAGCAATCGAAGGGTCATTATCCTCAATATGAGAACTACGCAACCTCTTCTGTCCATTTTCATCTATGAATTTAGATTTTCTTGGCCTTCCAACTTTCCTGGAATTCTGGGATCCAAAGGACCCAACATTCATCAGCAAAGGGGCTTCATCAGTATGACTCTCCAAGTGAAGCTTTTTTCGACCTTTTCTATCATGAACCACCACAGATGATTTTCGGGAATCATTGCACTGGTTATTCAACTCCTTAGCTCTGGATTTTTCTGCAATTTGATGGTTGGAAGAGCTGATAGACAAGAGTTTCTTCCTGCTCCAATCAGTACTTTGTTTACCTTTTTGGCGTTTAAGGTTTTTACTGTACTGTAAACGAGTTCTAATTCTGTCATTTTGTGCCTCAACCTCCTGAGAAATGGCCGAACACAATTCCCCCTGTTTTTTATATAATTTGGAATGCTTTATTTTGGATAACCTTTTAGACTTCCTATGTGTCTTCTTTAGTGGACCAACTTCTGTTGCAGCCACAGATGCATGCTCCATTTCAAGTTTTGAGGCTCCAACAGCCTTGCAACTTTCCTCTTTCAGATGTCCCAACAATTTTAGTCCATCTGATGAAGCCTCCCTTTGAGAGAAATGAGCTTTTTCTTGGATGGATGAGGGATTCAAATTAGTTATCTCTTTTTTATCCACGTGAAGACAAGGAACTTTCCCAGAATCGCTTCTCTGACATACAGAAAGTGTCTCATGATTCAGTGATCCTCCATCAACAATCTCAAAAACGCTCTCATGAGAACACCCCTCCCCCTCATTATACACCAGCATTCTGTTGCAAAGCGCGCCCCGAGGATTAAGGAACAGTTTCTGTTGTTCAACTGCAGAGTGATCATGTAGTTGATTACAGTGGAGCTCAAGATCATTAGCTTCAGAACCTGGTTGATTAAGGACCAAGAAACTTTCCTTGCCAAGTTTCTGATTACAATCATCAGATATCCCTGCAACCAGACTCTCTGAAAATTCTGAAGGCATAGGAGTAGTCTGCATACAATTATCTAACTGTGCTGATGAGTTGTCCGAGTTACAAGAAGATATAGAATTGCCCAACAAATCCTGCAGAGAACCTGGCAGATGCTTATCTACCTTATCCAAGGCTGTATCCTTTTCCATGCCAAAGTCATCTAATTTTCCTTCTACAGCTTCAGTCTCCCCTCCCACTTTCTTTTGGGAACTCTTTCCATCAGAGCTTGTGATACTGATGTTGCTATCTTGATAAGAGAAGACATTTCCAGCCTTTTCCATCACTGTATCTACAGCAGCAAAAGTGATTGGAACATCGTACAACTGGCTCTCAGAACAGATACATGTGATGTATGATTCACAAACTGGAACAGAGCTCAGATGTAAGCTATCCATTTGGTGTCCAAAGGCTATCACGGGCTGATCTTGAATCACCTTTGCAGACTTTGTTCCCAAAAGCATAGCCTTTGGATCAGTAAAAAAAACTGATGACCCTTTCAAATTTTTCACAGCACCTACCCGACTCTCATCACCAAGAACTGGGAGATCTCTGCTGCTACTTTCCTCATTGAGAGTGACCAGAGAAGAACCACAAAGTTGATTATCCACCTGGATAAATGCCCTATCCTGAACATCCCGGTTCCTAACTTTAGCCATGTTATTTGGTTTTATAAACATTGCACCTTTAGTTGCTTTAATAAGTTTTCCCTTTTTGAGTGCACTAATCTTTCTGTCAATAAACACTACAGTAACAAAGGGATCTAAAATATTCCACAGACAAGCCAGTGAGGCAGAAGTTTCTTTTTGATGAGCCTCTTTATCAATTTTCACAAATATATCCAATAAGTCTGACCAGAACTCATTGATATCAAACCACTGCTTCTCATAATTTTTCTGCACTAAACCATATGTAAAAAGCAACCTCTTACCACATAACCACCAAGCTTTCTGGAATGCACAAAGAACCTCCCCCTCAGGTGATATATATATTGGAGCCGAAGTATTTCCATCCTTCCTTAGCCGTGTTGCAATAACCCAGCCTGCAGCCTCAAGCAAATGATTGGCATGATTACGAAGGTGTGAACGTAGACCTTTCACAGAATCAATATCCTTCATTGAATCAGACTTCAATGGAATAATATCTATGTCAGGTTTTGAAACAACAGGTTTAAGGAAACTTTCTCTGGCAGAGATTGATGAATCTGCAATATAAAGTTTTGTTCTAAACTGCCCCTGAGAAATAGGTGTAGTAGGAACACTTTCAAGAACTTCCCTTCCATTAATTCCAAAAGTAGATGCGTCATGCTTGGAAGCAGCAGGTTCACAAATGTCACCTCTGTAGTCCACATCTTGTTGTTTCAGAAGATAACATCTTGATATAACACCCTGACCTGAAGATTCAACCAAGTAGCATGCCCTTGTTCGACCAACGCTGTATGAACCTGAAGAGATAGTACAAGAAGAATCTTCATTACTTGTTCCAAATTGAGTCTCGTTCCCCACATCAAGAGAATGTTCAGTTTTGATTTCATCCCTCAAGGATGAGATTGGATTGAATGACCAATTCATTCTATTAGCATTTACATCATGGGAACTCAATCCAACTGAAGATGCTGAGGTATGCTGAAGAGACCCTAACTCCGCAATTCTTCTGCCAACTACATTAGGGATGCCATTCTCATTTGCAGTGCAGGAGTCCTCCACACACAAGTCTTTCGCTAACAAAGGACTTGTCAGGTGCACGTTATCCGTAATTGAATCCAGTGCCATATTTCTATACATACTGCTCTCACCATTGAAAAGGATAGATCCAATAACAAGGGAGCTCCTACTGGTGTAACCATTCTCATTTCCACAACAAACATCCTTGAAAATATGGTGTTCATCAGTTGAACCTTCAAAACCATCATCATGTAAGCCCTCAATTTCTTTGTTGAAAAACATCTTCACGAACACTAGGCTCAATTTCAACTACATCATTTCTTAGAAAAGAATCAAATGAAGTGCAATCAAACAATCTAACTTGCAAGAATGAAAACCTATGTTCACAGATCAACAGAAAAAGGGCCACCTCATTCCATCCTGCAATTGCAGAGAAATCTGTAAGTGGAAAAGTAAAAAGAAAAGTAAAGGGAGGTCAGATAGAGAGGGAAGATGTGGAAAGCAAGAAAGAAAGAAGGAAAAAAAATGCACACATTCCGATGCAGTCTTCTATTCTCCGAACTAGTAAATAGGGAGCACTACCGTAGCCAACAAATTATAAAATGCAAAACCTTCTATGATTGTATTATGGAATATCAAAATTTGAAACCAATTTCAAAACCCATGTTGACAAAATTGATGCCAATTTAAAGATCCCAATTTTAAATGGACCAAGTTTTGGCAATTCCATTCTCCAGCAAAAACACAAGAACTTGCTCAAGGAAAAGGAAAGAGTATACAACCCTTTCATGGTTTTAGCATTTGGGCTCACCCCCATAATAGGGGCTAAAAATAACCAAAAAATGAAGGCAGTTATATGAATATTTACATTTAAATTCCTCACTGAAAAGGCCAAAAGGAAGGGGGGGGGGGGAAGCAACTCTAGAAAAGAAAAAAGAAACTGACACTCCCAATTTCATTGAAAATGTTAGTCTATTCTGGACTTGTTCGCTGGAAAAGATAAGAGATTTCAAATTCGAAACATTATCAATCTCAATTTGAAGGCACAAAAGCTATCTTAAGAATCCCACATTAAGCAGATCGAAAAACATCCGGAAAAGCCAAAAAAGCATTTAACTTTGCAACTACATTGAAGAATTAGAGAGAAACAACTTGAAATAAAGAGAAAAGACGAGCGCTATCACCTCGTAAATGCCAAATCCAATCCCGAATCGACGATAGAACAACAGAAAATTGTGGGTAAGTCTAGGGTTTCTTCAGTCACGAAGGTAGAATCAACAAACGAACAATAGCCCTCCATTGGCTCGATCCCCCAACTTTAAAGGAAAGAACCCATTTGTAGACACCATGGAAATGGAAGTATCAGGCTTTGGAAGACGAAAATAATGCCCCCAACCGCAACAGAACTTCCCTCTTTCTACCTCTCTCTCTCTCTCTCCCTTGACCCAACATCCCATTTCTTAAAGTGAGACTTAAGCTTTAACTTCGAAGTTTAACGCTTCTCTTGTATCCCATTCCACTTCTCTCTCATGTAACTGTAAAGATACCAAACTCTGAACTTCGAATAGAAATGAGAAGCGAATAATCAGTGAATAACTGACAAGGTGTAGATGCCCATTCCTGCACAGAAAAAGATGGAAGAGGAAACCCACGTGCTGGTATCTCCTTGTCAGTAATTCTCATTTGGGTCTGTGATTGCCAGGACAACTAGTGTTGCTTCATTTTCCTCCTCCATCAAACACCCAGTAGAAGAAGAAAAACTTAACTAATTGGAAAACTGTAGAAAAGAGTTGGCAATCTGAAAAGAAATTTATTAAGGAAAGGAAGAGGTAGGAGTGTTTTATATTTTTCAGGTCAACTCAATGTCAGTATTCTCTACTCTTCTCTCATGGATTATGAGTAGCTCGGCTGTCAATATCTTCCTCGTATTTAGAACCGTAAAGTCTCCATCTATATTACGTCAAGTTGTAGAATAATTTCGTAACTTACCTATTTATTAATGATTTTTAGATTCTTATCCTGTAACCTTTTTTCTGTTGGGTGTAAATTCAATCTGAAACTTTAAGAGTTTCTGGAAACTCGTAAAGTTGTAGAATAATTTCGTAACTGGCCTATTTAGTAATGATTTTTAGATTCTTATCCTGTAACCTTTTTTCTGTTGGGTGTTAATTCAATCGGAAACTTTTACGAGTTTCTGGAAACTGCAAAATTTTCTTTTGTTTGGTAAAAGGGAGACTATAACCACAGAGGCCATTATAAGCTTTTAAAATATTTTAGTTATAATCTTTTTATAAAAGTCATAGCTTTTGGCATACTCATCAAGTTTGTTATTCCATGAAATGTGGGGAAGTAGTTGATGGAGTAACGATTCCATTAGTCCCACTAAGAAAAGGAACATGCTCCCTAAGGGGAAGTGGTTCTTTTTTGGCATTTTGAATCTATGAATCGTTAATGAACCCACCTCATTTGTCCACTCTATTTAATCTGATATTTCTATCAAGCATAAGTTCTATAACAAGGTTATACTCATCAAGTTTGTTATTCCATCAATCACTTCCCCTTAGGGAGCATGTTCCTTTTCTTAGTGGGACTAATGGAGTCGTTACTCCATCAACTACTTCCCCACGTTTCTGAGTGGGCATGACGTGTGGTTATCTCTAACTAACCCTTTTGACTTGGTCGTCTTCTACGTTTCTCTTCAAACTTAGTATTAGGCGTTCTCTCATTGTCCGAGCATATCTCAAGTGATTCCTGAGGATTCCTCTAGGCGAAAGGTTCTCCAACTTCCTGAGGGAATATTTATGGGTTTCTCCGAGGGTTTCTCCAAATCACTCGAGTGAGTGTTTTGCATATTCCCTGAGGGGGTCTCTCACATCCACCCAGCCGGTACCCTACCTGGCATACCCGGGTGTGTGATCCACAGCCCCGAGAATCAAGTATTAAGGAACCAACCTCCCACATATACAATAACATAATCATGAACAAGATAAAATCAACATAATATCATGTAAACAATGAGATCAAGATAACAATAAGAGAGACAATATAATCAAAGTGTGGAATTTAAATGATACTTGTTATGAAAATCATAAGTATAGAGTATGTGGAGAAATCACTCCCCAAATTGCAGCGGAAAAGTAGTTCGAATATCAATAAGGTTACAATCCAGTTTTCAAAAGAAGGAATGAAAGGGATAAACATCTAGACTAGTGTATCTTCGGTCTTATACAAAATATCCTCGTAAACATAAACAAATTAAACAAGACAAGGCCGGCTCCACTCCAGGGTGGGACAAATCCTGGTATGCAGCATAATCCATCGAGGGATCTTCAGAGTAATCTTCGTGATCACCAGCACCTTGATGGTAGTATGCTTCATCAACGGTCGTCTCATAGTAGGGGCCATCAGGCTCTTCTGTTCCTGTAGGATAGTCTAACAAAGCATCTGCACAAAAAGGAGTGAGTTCAAAAGAACTCAGCAAGGCAGTTATTCCATAATAACATAAGTAACATAATACAAAACATAGCATGATGCAATATGATATGAAACAGGCAATGCATGTATGAATCTAACTCTATGTATGCTGGTCTCCATAGGCAGACATGCTTTAAGTCATAGCACAATACTTCTTTGGGAAAAGTCCAATCACTCATCATCGGTTAGTAATGGGTCCTGCATCCCTCTCGGACAATCCATGGCAGGGGTTTCGGTCACTCACATCACCGTTTGGTATAAGTATTGGCGCATGTCAAGGTAAAGCCTAGCCCAGTGCAAGTCATCTACTCAGTCATATCAAGTCAGATCCAAATACTTCTCCTATGGCACCAACCAACTCGGTTCAGTATCCTTCACACTAGAGTCACGTATCATATTGCTACAACCAACTCGGACTACGGACTCATCAACCCTATTGGTCATCCACAAATAATAGATGGGAAGCTCTCACGTCCTCTCATGAATATAACTCACCGGTCTCGAGCGCCCGTGAGCCCAAGTCTACTATTTGCAACCCTACCAATAAATAGCCTCTCACGAGTAACCGCAATGTGATCTATGACCTCTCACAGATATAACACGTCAGTTTCAAGTGCCCACAAATCCACATTGCTACCACGGGTCGATCAGTCTCAATACCCTTCTGAATCGGGTCTGATACAACAAGGACATCCTAGCCAAACACCGCTAGACAAGCCCTATGTATGACATCCAATAACCCAGGAAAGCGTCCAAGGGCACCATCAGAAATATCCCATTCTATTCCCATTGATGTCCAAGGACAGAAATGTCAAAAGGACATTCCCCAATCCCGAATCATACTTAATCAATCACATCCCGGATTCAATCATATCATACACAAATGATATTTCATCATACAGAAAGATATATAATAACATGATCAATCGCACATGTAATTAACATAATGAATATTCATGATCACAAAAGAATACATAAGTATGGCATTCTTGTACTTGAAGTACTTATAGCAGTCATACAATGCTAAGAAATACAATAATGAAGTGAATCTAAAAAGTTCCCAAATTAGAAACAAGATTCGTACAATTTACATAATTATGGTAACAACCGTCCTTACCTTAACTCGAATCGAATATGGTCCATATATCATGGAGAATGGTACTAAGGTAGTACTTAAACCCTAGGCAATCATATGTGCAATATCAGAAGAAGAATCAGGCAAATCGGAGGTCAAACGGATCAAATGGCCGAATACACAAAGTTGTATTCAGCTGGTTGAGTGGCTTGGTTGACTGACTTAGTCGACCAAGCAGTCGACCAGGTGAATAGTAATGGGGCAGATTTTGGATTTTTTATCCGAAACCTAGCTTTCGAGACTCAGATCACTCCGAAATTTGATGTTAGGAACAGTATACTAAGACTATCTAATTAAGATTTAACATATAACAATGATCAAATCAAGAATCCCCAATTTGAAACCATAATTTCTAAATGCTAAGATCATGTTCTTCAATGAAATCAATTGCAAATGCAAAGGGAAATCAAGGATTCAATTAATGGAATGATGAGCAATAGATCAGAAACAATTACTAACATGAAATCAGACCTAGCATACTAGAGAAATTAGTTTAGGAGATGAAATCATGTTTGTGAAATCCAACCCTATCCTAACCCTGACCTTGACCCGGAAACCTTGTCGTTTGTAGGTCCGAGGACCCGAAGTAAAGGAAGAAGTCAACTATGGGCTATCTTAGTGGAAGACTTGGTGTTTGACCTAGAATCCATGGAAGTTGATAATGGTGTTCCATTTATGGAAACTTGTTCGGAACTAAAAAGGATACTGCACCTTGATGAAGATGAGTTTAATTGATGAACTTGGACTATTATTTGACTTGGTTCGAAGGCATTTCTACATACTAGGTAAGTCACTTGATGTGTGTGCAGAAGCTCTTTAAGTTTGGAATTGATCTGGACCTTCAATTCCCTATCTTGGCCTTGCTGTCCTGCTTGGTCGACTGCTTGGTCGATTGGGCCAATCGACCAACCAATTGACCAACCAGATCTATTTTGTTGATTAGGTCTTGGTTGCTCTATTTTAGTGCATGTATGAGTTCATTTCGTCACCTCTGCCTCCTAAGCTCTCTGGAAGGTGTGAAGACCCCTTTCCAAGCCTCTCCTTGCATCCTTGGTGATAATCTTGCAAGAACTCAAGCAATCCTTCATCTTCTTGCTTCTAAGGTTGGTTATCTCTTCCATCTTCTTCTTCATCTCTGATTTTCCTTTTCTTTGTGTTTGAGATTATGAAGTGGATGTTGCATTCTTGCAACCATCCCTTCTAAAATCTTCTTGTAATCTTTGTTTAATGATTTCTTAATGATCTTCGCCATGATCATTGTGGAATCATCATGAAACAATGTCTAATCCTAACCCAATTTCTTGATTTGATCCTTATCATTTTTAGATATGTTTTCTTGGTTGATTAGTGTACGATCTTGGTTTACTCTTTACTAGAATGAATATTCCTTCATCTCATGTTTTCATTTCATGATCATACTACGATTTCATCAAAAACCCTAATTGTTACTTTTATGGAAGGTTTTGTTTCCAAATTTGTATCTTTGTGTTTTGATCAATGTTGGTGTTTAGACTTACTCTTTAATGTTAGGATACTGTCATTCCTCCAAGTTTTGGTGATGTCTCGGATCATGTAAATCAAGTTTCGGATCAGAAACATCACTTCAGTACCTTACTGACTCTGTTGGTTGATTGGTTGGTCGACTGGGTCAGTAGACCAATAAATCGACCAATGAAGACAGAAGCCCTGTTCTTGGTCTGTTTTGATTGGATTGACCTTCTATCTTTTAGATCTCTTTCCGAATATGGTATCTATGATTGTTTAGGATCTTCTTGCTAAGTTTAGAATCATTCTCCTTGATTCTCGGATATTCTCAAAGCTATACAAGGTAAGGATAGTTACTTCCATAATTACGTAGAATGTGTGAATCTTAGTTTCTATATTTGGATTCATTTGGATTCACTACCATAAATGTAATATCTTGTTGTGATTCTACTGATGTAGGTACTTCAACTACAGTAGCATTACATATATGAATTCTTTGAATTATGAATGTCTTTTATTGTCACTTATGTATGAGATTGATCATCTCATTGTATATGTTTCTATGTGATGAGAAAATGGTTGTGTACGTTATGACTGATTGGTGAATGTGACTGATTAGGTATGGTTTGGGATTGAGAGGTGTCCTATTGACACTTTTGTCCTTGGACATCGGAGGGAATAGTATGGGATGTTCTCCGAAGATGCCCATCGAAGCTTTCCCGAATTATTGATTTTCATACCTAGGGCTGTCTAGCAATGTTTGGTTAGGAATACCCCGTTATATCAGACCCGAATCGGAAGGGTATTGAGACCAAACGACCTGTGGTAGCAATGGGGATTCATGGGCACTAAGACCGGTAACCAACCCGTGAGAGGACAGGAATCACATTGTGGGGGCCATTTATTGGTAGGGTTGCATATGGATAGACTTGGGCTCATGGGTGCTCAAGACCGGTAACCAACCCGTGAGGAGACATGAGAGCTTCCCGTTTACTATATGTGGATGACCAATAGGGTTGGTGAGTCCATAGTCAGGGACTATGCTAACTCTAGTGTGAAGGATACCGGAAAGGATTACCAGGGGCGAGGAATGGACGTATCTGGAACTGAGTTGATATGACTAAGTAGAAGACTTGCATTTAGCTAGGCTTAACTTTGACATGCGCCAATACTTAGACCAATGGTGATGTGAGAGAGCGGTGACCTAAACCCCAGCCATGGAATGTCCCAAGGGATGCCGGACCCACTACCAAACGACGTTGTGTGATGAGACCTTCCCAAAGAAGTATGGTGCTATGACTTAAAGCATGTCTGCCAATAGAGACCAGCATACATAGAGTTAGATTCATACATAAATTGTATGTTTCATATTATATTGCATCATGTTTGTTGTAACTAATATATCCGTTACAGATTTATACCGGTCAAACCAACCTCAGCCGGGTTCGATTGAGAGATAAAGGCAAGATGATCAAAGACGTCCAAAATGGAGCGATGATCTGATGGTCATAATTGAAAGAAAATTATAAGCGGGAAAGCCAGTATAAAAGCAAGGGAAGGATCCGTAGGAAGGTAAGTCTCTGGAATCAGCCAAAACTCTAAGCTCACTCTGATTGAACTCCATTACTAGCATTTTAGAAGCTCCGTAGAGCTCTGTTGTGACATCCAGCCCAAACCTAGCCCGGGGTACCCTATTTGTTTTGGGATAAAGAAAGACTTGTTTAATGTTAGACCTTGAAGTTGGACCTTGATTTCATTGTTGTTATCCTTGAAAGCCTTAGGAGGCCATGTCCGGCCTTATCCTTACCCTGACCCGGCCCGGAATTTGTATTGTCTGTTGATCCAATGACCCGAAGTGGTGGGAAAAGTCCTTGTGTACCCTTTTGGTTGATGATTTGGTGTCGGAGCCCAAGCCCATGGACATTGGCGATGATGCCCCTCACTTGAGAGCGTTGTCAGTGTTAGTTTTGAATCTGCGCACCGAAGAGGGGTGAATTAGTTGGTAGACCTAATGAACACCTGTGCACAATCCAAAAGTATTTCCCGAAACTAGACTTCTTGATGGACTTGTAGGAGAAAACCCCACCCAATTTGACCCCATATAGCCCTCCAAATCCCTGTCCGAAGTTGCTGAACTATGTCTGGCAAATCCTGCTTGCGCATCGAAGAAGGTGAGCTTAGTTGGTAGACATAATGAACTCCCATGCTTGATCCAAAGGTATTTCTGGAAACTAGACTTCTTTATTGACTTGTAGGAGAAAACCTAACTCAATTTGACCTTGTATAGCCTTCCGAATCCCTGTTCGAAGTTGCTGAACTATTCCTGAGAATTCTGTTGAAACTGCTGTTGGTCGATACTATTGGTCGATACTATCAACCAAAGGTATCGACCAAAACAAGCCCAGAATCGTGAAAAAGATGCTGTTTGGATATTCCTTTGTCCTTTTAAGTGAAACCTCGAACCTAAATCATTATTTCACTCATTTCAACATCTGAGAACGTGGGAAAGCTCCTCTAAGCCTCCTCCTTGGCTTGGGTGATGATCTTCTACAAGAATCATTGTTTTTCTTCTCTAATCTCTTCTCCAAGGTATGTAATCTCTCACTCTCTCTCTAATCTACTTCTACCTCATCTTGTTCTTGCTACTGAGTTCGTGGAGAAGGTGCTGCAACCTTGCAACCACCTCTTCTACAAGCTCTCTTGGGTTGATTAAACCTCTCTTCATTCCTTCCATGCTATGTTTCTTATACTTGATATTCTTGCTTTCTTATTTTGATTTCCTCTTCATGGAAACATGAGTTCATATTCTTAATCTGATTTTCTTTAGCAAATAGATCTGATTATATGTTAGTAATTGTCTATATTTTGCTGCTCATCATTCTATTGATTAAATTCCTAAGTTCTCTTGCAATTTCAATTGATTCCATTGAAGAACATGATTCTTGCAAGTTTACACCTAGGACCTCAATTTGGGGGTTTTCAATTTGACCATTGGATCATGTTAATTCTTGCTACGTAGTCTCCTGCTACTGTTCTTAAGCATCCCTCCAAGTTTCATACCGATCCGAGACCCGGAAGACCAATTTTGAGCCAAAACCAAAGAAATAGCCAATGCCATGATTAACAACTCTTGAACTTGATATGCCAATTTGGGGATTTCTAATTTGACCATTGGATGATGTTAATTCTTTGATAATTAGTGTCTCCATATTGTGTTTGAACTGTTCCCCAAGCTTCGTATCGATCCGAGACTCGAAAGACCAATTTTGAGCCAAAACCCAAAAATCCCATTTTTTGTCCAAGACTCTCGTTGGTCAATACTATTGGTCGATACCATCAACCCAATGTATCAACCAACAAGGTTGCTGTCGTCGAAACTTTTGCCCGTTTTTGATCCGTTCGATCTCCGATTGTTTTGATTTCTTCTCTAATCCTTCATATATGTTTGTTTAGGGTTTTAAGACTATAATTGGACCATTCTCTTGTGACTTCGGATCATCTTCTTCACAATTTGAGGTAAGGACGGTTATTGCCATATAACATAGACTGTATGACTTTTACACTGTTGTTGGTAACTTAGTAGACTTAACTTATTAGTTGATTTTAGACATCATATGACTACTGTAGTTACCTTATGACAGTAGCACCATGCTTAATTACTTGGTTTATCATGTTTACTTATTCTTGTCATTTATTTATACATTGTATTATGAGATGTTATGACATGTTTTCAATGTGATAATGTATTGTTGATATGTAATGGATGGAAATAAGCATGTGATTGCTTAGGTATGATTTGGGATTGGGGAGTGCCCTACTGGTACTTCTGTCCTTGGACATTGGAGGGAATAGTATGGGATGTTCTCCGAAGATGCCCATCGACGCTTTCCTGGATCATTGGATGACATACATAGGACTTGTCTAGATGTATGGCTAGGATGTCCCTATCATATCAGACCCAATTCGGAAGGGCATTGAGACCGAACGACCCGTGGTAGTAGTGTGGATTTGTGGGCGCTCAAGACCGGTAACCACTCCGTGAGAGGACATAAATTGCATTGCGGATACCCGAAAGGGACCATTTATTGGTAGGGTTGCAAATGGCTAGACTTGGGCTCACGGGCACTCAAGACCGGTGAAATGATCCGTGAGGGGACGTGAGAGCTTCCCGTTTACCATTTGTGGATTACCAATAGGGTTGATGAGTCCGGTGAGTAATATCCGTGACTCTAGTGTGAAGGATACCGGAAAGGATCCCGAGAGGGGAGGAATGGACGTATCTGGAACTGACATGATATGACTAAGTAGATGACTTGCATTGGGCTAGGCTTTACTTTGACATGCGCCAATACTTAGACCAAATGGTGATGTGAGAGAGTGGTGACCGAAACCCCCAAGCATGGATTTGTCCGAGAGGGATGCAGGACCCAACTTTCCCCCGGTGATGAGTGACTGAGACTACCTAAAGAAGTATGGTGCTATGACTTAAAGCATGTCTACCATAGAGACCAGCATACTTAGAGTTAGAATCATATTTGCATCTTATGTCTCATATCATCTGCATCAGTTCATGATTGATATCATATGGCTTATGTATTATGGAATAACTTTCCTTGCTGAGTTCTTTTGAACTCACTCCTTTTTGCAACATATTTTGTTAGACTTTTCTGCAGGTACTCCTACCGTTGGACTCGTGACGGTCAACACTTTGAGGACTAAGTTGGTGACTCATACCACTTTGGCTACGGTGACTACATCAGTGAAGGCTATCAGTTCAAGACTCATATTTGTCAGGAGTAGATCCGGCGTGGCTTAGTTTCTTATGATTATGTTATTGAGGAGACATTGTATAAGTTAGAAGAAACTGTAACTTAGTTGCGTACCTTTTTATTTTCCTTCTTTGGAGATTTGGTTGTAACCTTTACCTTATTTTGATCTACCTTCCGCACAGTTGTCTTTTGATTTGATACTTGTTATTCCGCACTCTGATGTTCATTGTGATCCTTCTGTGATCATTTCTTAACTTTTATTATTAGATTACTTGAATACTATAAATTGTTCTTGCTTTTGATTATATTATTGTGATAAGTGGATATGATCGTTCCTAAACTGGATCTGTTGGGCTGTGGATCACTCCCGAGTAACCCAGATAGGGTACCCCCTGGGTGGATTTAGGGCGGGATGTGACATCTGTAAACACCATCAACACTATACTGACTAGACCGTCGGAGACGAGACGCCGATCAAGACGATCAGCTCCGTTTCTTACTGTAATTCAGTTTCTTTCAGGAGTGAGAGGTTGATTGATCGAAGAGCAAACCAGATCGAATCAGATCTGAGGAGTTCGGTGCGAGAAACTTCGGTTCAAGGCGATCGGCAGAAATAGCACCAACATTTGGCGCCGTCCGTGGGAAACAAGTCAGAACAGAAGCTATGGCTCAATCACCTGAGCGAGAGGAGGAATTACCGATAGAAATGGCGGAAACAAGCCAGAGGGAGCCAAGGAGAGTAAATCCAAAAAGAAGAACGAGAGAAGTGGTTCCGATGCCGCAAATTCCAGTGATGCAAACTCGACAGAGGCAGAGAATGCTGGAGGATCATTCTCCACCTCGTCCAACTGATCAGTTTGAAAGGCAAGAGAAACAATTAGCAGATACATTGGCGACATCTCGTCCAGAGTTAGATCCAAATCTGATCGCTGAGCGGTTTGAGAGCATGCAGCATCAAATACTGGAGACACAAAATCTGATGAGAACTTTCATCAAGCAAATTGGAGTACATCCTGAGGAAAGAGTTCCGGTCTTGTCAGCAGGAAGATCTCGAACTCTTTCCCGAGCAAAAGCGACTTCTGTCCCAAACTCTCAGATTCAAAAGTCAGGAGGAAGCCGAAGGAGATCATTTCTGAAGGAAGGATCAGGAGAAAGTGCGGATCCAAACTATATTCCACTAGAGACTGAAGATCGAGAATCGTCCAGAGATGATCAATTGAGTCATATCTGGAGCAAAAAAAGCAGGAGCGTTGGGAATTGGAGAGATAAGAGAGAAACAGGAAAATCAGGAGATTGCAGATCTGAAGTTTATGGATCGGAAATCAGTAAAAGATTTCACGTCCTCGATGATCAAATCCAACGACTGGTGAACAAAGATGGCGGAGAAAAAGCTGAGGAAATAATGAACCAGAATCCATATGCTAAAGATATTATGTCAGCACCACTGCCGCGCAATTTTAAACTTCCGACATTCACGATGTACGATGGAAGTACAAATCCAATGGAACATCTGGCTCAGTTCAACTCTGTTATGATGCTAGCAGGTAACTCTGATATTTTAAAGTGTCGCTCATTTCCATCTTCCTTGAAAGGATCTGCAACAACCTGGTTCTTCAGCTTATTACCAGATTCCATTAAGGATTTTAAGGATTTGACGAAAGTATTCTTGTCAAGATTCCAAAGTAGCATGAAAAGCAGCAAAACTGTTGATAACTTAGCTGCAATCCGCCAAAAATCGAGAGAATCAGTTCGAAATTATATGAAGAGATTCAATCAAGAGTCAATTCAAATTAAAAATTTGAATGAGGCGGTGGCATATGATGCTATGTTCAGAGGCCTAACAGATGATGTCACATCCTCCCAGCCGGTACCCTATCTGGCATACCCGAGAGTGTGATCCACAGCCCGAAGATCAGGTATCGAGTAATCAACCTCCCACATAAACAATAACATAATCATGAACAATCATAATAAAAGTGCGGAAGATAAACCATAGATCCAATAAGGAAAGAATGAATCATAAATAAATCAGAGTACTAGATATAATCAGAGTGTCAAAACAGATAAGTAAAGTGAGGCAAAAATCCCACTCTACAACCAGCGGAAAAGTAGCTCTAAAAGAGAATAAACTAGACAAAATCTAATCCCAGTAGCAAGTACAATGGGTAACTAAATTGTTCTCCACTTTATAGACAACATCCTTATAAGTGTAAATCTCATAAATGGCACAAGGACGCTTCCACTCAATGGTCGGACTAAGCATCGTACGGAGCATAACCACTCGCGGGATCTTCGATGTAATTGTGGTAACCGCAATCACCTTCCCGGAGATATGCCTCTTCGCCTTGCGCTTCTTCGTAGGGACCGTCATAATACTCGGTACTGCAGAATAGTCTAACAAACATTGTACAATAAAGGAATGAGTTTCAAAGAAACTCGGTAAAGGCGATTAAATCCATAATAACATAAATGGCGGGGATTTCGGAACAAACATAAATGCAATATGATATGAGACAAGCAATGAATGAATGAATCTAACTCTATGTATGCTGGTCTCTATTGGCGGACATGCTTTAAGTCATAGCACCGTACTTCTTTAGGAAGGTCTCAATCACTCATCATCGGTTGGTAATGGGTCCAAAGCATCCCTCGGGACATTCCATGGCTGGGGGTTAAGTCACCACTCTCTCACATCACCATTGGTCTAAGTACCGGCGCATGTCGGGGTAAAACCTAGCCAAATGCAAGTCTTCTACTTAGTTACATCAAGTCGGATCCAGATACGTCCATTCCTCGTCCCCGAGGATCCTTTCCGGTATCCTTCACACTAGAGTCCTCATAGTCCCTGACTACGGACTCATCAACCCTATTGATCATCCACATATGGTAAACGGGAAGCTCTCACGTCCTCTCACGGGTTGGTTACCGGTCTTAAGCGCCCGTGAGCCCAAGTCTATCCATATGCAACCCTACCAATAAATGGCCCCCACAATGTGATTCCTGTCCTCTCACGGGTTGGTTACCGGTCTTGAGCGCCCATGAATCCCCATTGCTACCACGGGTCGTTCGGTCTCAATACCCCTCCGATTAGGGTCCGACATAACAGGACATCCTAGCCAAACACTACTAGACAATCCTAGATATGTCATCCAACAGTTTAGGAAGGTGTCCGGAGGGCATCTCCGGAAACATCCCATAATATTCCCGTAGTAGTCCAAGGACAGAAGTGTCAAAAGGACACCTCTCCTTTCCAAACCATACTTAAGCATACACATGCATCAATTCATATCATCACATATATGGTAACTTCATATATGGAAAGAAATCAATAATTACAATCACTTTGTATATAATTGGTAAGTAAATCATACATGAATCAATTTAAGCAATGCTACTGTAATCAAGGTTATGCAACAGTAGTATATCATTGTAAGAATCTAATTAAGGAAACATATCAATGATATTCAAATATAGCAACTAGATTCATGCTATCTATGTAATTAAGGAAATAACCATCCTTACCTTTTATAACTCGCAAAGGAATCCTAAGAAATCAAGTAAGATCTTGGCAAACTTGAGAAGAAGGTCCTAAACAAGTGTATACAACATATTAGGAAAGATCCCTAACAGAAAAGATACCAAAACATCCAACACAGACCAATTCTGGAGTTGCTGTACTCATTGGTCGAGTGGATTGGTCGACTGGTCCAGTTGACCAATCAGTCGACCAATGCAGACAGTAGCCTAAAAACAGAGTTTTAAGATATAAAATCCGAATTTGGTGGTTCAAAAGGGTACTAATCAAGGGGTAAACTACATCAGTAGTATTCTAACATATAGGGGACCTCAAAACATTAATCCAAACAAGACATCAAGATCCAAATTAGGAAACAAAAAGTTACCATAATTAGATCAACCATGGATCTTGAAGAATTCAAGGTAGAAATCAAAGACAAGAACAATAGGAGGATGGATCATTGCTTCAGGTAAAGGTATCATGAAAAGCATACTTAGATCTTCAAGGAAATAGGCTTAAAAGCATAAATCTAAATAAGGAAACAAAACCTACCATATATGTAACTATCATGATTCATGAAGAACACATAGTATGGTAGAAGAGAACAACTAGAGATTGATAGATCATGGATCATGAAAAGAAAACACAACAATTAACTACTAACATGATCAATATAGAAGATCCAAGGAGATCAGAATTCAAATCAGAAGTTTAACAAAGATTAGATCATGGTTTGATCATGATTCCTTCAAAAGCTTGCAATGATCATGGTTAAGATCATTGTTCTAGCCTTTAATCCTTAGGATGATCATGAGAGACAAGTCCAGAGATGTTTGCAACAGAGAATGCAACATCTCCTCTACTGTCTCAACTCAAAAAGGAAAGAAAATAAGAGATAGAGGAGAAGAAGAGAGTGTAGACATACCTTTTGATGAAAAGGAAGAGTTTTGACGAAGATCCGTCAAGAAAATCACCAAGGATGCAAGGGAGATGACTTGCAGAGGTCTTTGGTTCGTTCCAAAGAGTTTGGAGGCAGCAAATACGAAGTAGACTCGAGATTGGACTTAAATAGAGCAAGAAAAACCTAATTGCCAAAGACAGCACTCATTGGTCGAGTGGATTGGTCGACTGGTCCAGTCGACCAATCAGTCGACCAATGCTTGTCGAGAATCCCACCACAGGGAATTGAAGACCCAGATCAAATCCAATCCTAAAGGGGTTTTGCACACATGTCAAGTGACTTACCTAATAGGTAGAAATGCCTTCAAACCAAGATAGAGAGCACTCCAAGTCCATCAACTAATCCGATCTTCAACAAGATCCAGTTTCCATAAATAGAACTTCATCATCAACTCCCATGGATTCAAAGCCAGACACCAAGTCCTCCACTGGAATGGCCCAAAGCTGACTTCTTACTTTACTTCGGGTCATCGGACCTACAAATAACAAGGTTTCCGGGTCAAGGTTAGGGCTGGGTTTTACATTCTCCCCCCCTTAAAGAAATTTCGTCCTCGAAATTGAAAGCGTACCCGTGCTTCCAAAGAGGTAAGGAAACTTCTCCTTCATGTCTTCTTCCTTCTCCCAAGAAGCTTCTTCAGGGGTATGGTTCTTCCACCAAATCTTCACCAAAGGGATGGTGCGATTCCGCAGCTGCTTGTCCTTCCTATCCAAGATTTCGGCCGGTTCTTCATCGTAGGTCAAATCAGCACTAAGTCCTTCAGGTGTTTGCTGCAAAATGTGTTCCGGATTCTCTATGTATTTTCGGAGCATCGAAATATGAAACACATTGTGAACACCAGCAAGAGGCGGAGGTAATGCTAATCAATACGCAACAGGTCCAACCTTTTCCAAAATCTCAAAAGGTCCAATGTAACGAGGGCTAAGCTTTCCCTTAACATTGAATCTCATCACACCCTTCATTGGTGAAACCTTCAGAAATACTTTCTCTCCAACTTGAAATTCCAAATCGGTCCTTCTCTTATCAGCATAAGATTTCTATCTTGATTCGCGAGACTTAATCCTTTCTCTTATCATATCTACCATAGCACTCGTAGCTTCAATCATTTCAGGACCTAAGACTTTTCTTTCACCTGTCTCGACCCAAGTACAAGGTGTCCTACAAGTACTGCCATACAAAGCCTTGAATGGAGCCATGCCTATTGTTGCTTGATAACTGTTGTTATAGGCAAACTCAACCAAAGCTAGGTGTTCATCCCAATTACCACCCATATCCACCACACAAGATCTGAGCATGTCTTCCAATGTCTGAATTGTCCGCTCAGATTGTCCATCAGACTGTGGATGATGAGCTGTACTCAAGTTCAATTGGGTTCCCAAGGCCTTCTGCAAACTATTCCAAAACCTTGAGGTGAACCTAAGATCACGATCCGAAACAATACTCAATGGCACACCATGCAGACGAACCACATCATCCACATAAAGCCTTGCTAGCTTATCCAGAGTATGAGTGATCTTCATAGGAATGAAGTGGGCTGATTTGGTCAACCTATCAATAATCACCCACACAGTGTCATTGCCGTTACTTGCCCGAGGCAAGCTAGTCACAATGTCCATAGAGATATCCTCCCACTTCCAACTAGGAATAGGAAGAGGTTGAAGTAATCCAGATGGAGGTTGTCGAACGGCTTTCACACGTTGGCAAGTCTCACACTTGGCAACAAAATCATCAACATCAGCCTTCAGACCAATCCACCAAAAATGTTCCTTCAAGTCCTTGTACATCTTGGTGCTTCCCGGGTGTATAGTAAAGACTGACTGGTGTGCTTCCTTCAATATTTCTTTCTTAATTCCTTCGTTTGCAGGCACACACAGTCTTCCTCTAAACAACAAAGCACCATCCATGGATATGCCAAAGTCGGGGTCCGACTCAGGATTCGAAGAAATCTTCTCAACTTTGATCAAAAGCTCTTGATCAGAACTCTGCAGAGCAACAATCTTATCTCTAAGACCAGATCTTGCCGTCATGGCAGAAAGAATAAAATCAGAATTCTCAGGGACGATTTCCAAATCACAACTCTCAATAGAAGACCACAATGGTAAACTCAAAGCATTCAAATCCAAAGTCTTCTTCTGGTTCTTCCTACTAAGAGCATCAGCAACAACGTTTGCTTTCCCAGGGTGATACTGAATATCACAATCATAATCGGAGACTAGTTCCAACCATCTCCTTTGTCTCATGTTCAACTCCTTTTGGGTAAAGAAGTATTTCAAACTCTTATGATCCGTGAAAATGGCAATCTTCTCACCGTAGAGGTAATGTCTCCAAATCTTCAAAGCAAAGACAACAGCGGCAAGTTCTAGATCGTGAGTGGGGTAATTCCGCTCATAATCTTTCAACTGCCGAGAAGCATAGGCTACGACCTTGCCATGTTGCATCAGTACGCAACCCAATCCAATCT
Organism: Hakea prostrata; assembly: GCF_041222555.1. NCBI lineage: Eukaryota > Viridiplantae > Streptophyta > Magnoliopsida > Proteales > Proteaceae > Hakea > Hakea prostrata. The sequence continues at coordinate 28,788,745 of NC_142608.1, read as the reverse complement.
TTGACGCATCGGTATAAAACTGTCATACCACCGGAACTATCAGGTATAGTCAAAACCGGGGCACTTGTCAATCTATCTTTCAACTCTTGGAAATTCTTCTCGCAAGCGTCAGACCAAACAAACTTTTCTTCTTTCCTGGTCAACTTAGTCATAGGAGCAGCCAACCGAGAAAAGTTCTCAATAAACCTTCGGTAGTAACCCGCCAATCCAAGAAAACTTCTTATTTCCGTTACTGACTTCGGTCTTTCCCAATCAGCCACAGCTTGAACCTTTTCAGGATCGACACGAATACCTTCGGCTGAAACTACATGTCCAAGGAATACCACTCTCTTAAGCCAGAAATCACACTTGCTAAACTTAGCGAACAACTTCTTTTCTCGCAACCTTTGCAAAGTGAAACTTAGATGACTCGCATGCTCTTCTTCGCTCTTCGAATAGATCAAGATGTCATCAATGAAAACAATCACAAACTTATCAAGCACATCGTGAAATACTCGGTTCATGAGGTCCATGAACACTGCAGGAGCATTGGTCAATCCGAAGGGCATGACTCTAAACTCGTAGTGACCATACCACGTTTGGAAAGCTGTCTTGAAGATATCACTAGACTTCACTTTCAATTGGTGATATCCGGACCTTAAGTCAATCTTTGAGAACACAACTGCACCCTTCAACTGATCGAAGAGATCATCAATTCTGGGCAGCGGGTATCTATTCTTGATAGTCAGCTTATTCAACTCACGGTAGTCGATGCACAAGCGCATACTACCGTCTTTCTTCTTGACAAACAAGACCGGAGCTCCCCAAGGTGACACACTAGGTTGTACGAAACCTCTATCAATGAGCTCATTCAACTGATTTTGCAACTCTTTCAACTCAGTAGGAGCCATCCTATATGGAGCTTTAGATACCGGAGCGGCACCAGGGACGAGATCAATAGAAAACTCGACATCCCTGTCTGGAGGCACTCCCGATAAATCATCAGGGAAGACATCAACAAAGTCACAGACAACCCCTGACTTCATCGACTCTTTTCTCCACTTTACCCTTGCCTTCAGATGAAGCATCATCCACTAGGGCATAGACTTGCATCAGTTCGGACAACACCTTCTTACAAACCCTTCTCTTTTCCCCCTGAAATTCCAAGACCGGACTTCCACAAATATGGAACTGAATTTTCTTTGAGGAACAAAGGAACACAGCTTTGTGGGCTGTTAACCAATCGATTCCCAAAATAATATCAAAGTCCTTCATGTCAAGAATTACAAAATTGGCTTCCAAGTTCTTCTCACCAATCAACACAGGACATTTAGATAACCCCTTATCTAGTTTCACAACAGGACCAGTAGGTGTACTAATCAATAAACAACTAGACAACTTCTCGGGGATTAGGTTAGTCTTCTTGATGAATGCGGATGACATGAACGAATGAGATGCACCCGTATCAAATAAGACAAATGCAGAAATAGAAGCAACTAACAATGTACACCGTAATCACATCATGGCTTGGATCCTGCTCAAAGACCGAAATACTGAAAACCCTACCGAGAGGGAGGAGCAGGAGCACTCTTCACCACTTGGAGCAGCGGCTGCTGGGCGAGGCCGCTTCGGACAGAGCCCGAGCGAAATGACCAGCTTGCTTGCGGTAGAAGCAAACAGGATTGCTTGGATCCAACAGGGGGTGGCTGCAACGAGAGGGCTTATGAACAAAAGGCCTTGCACTTGCACTTGCACTTGCACTAGCACTTGCTGGTGGTCGGTTTCCGCCATACTGTCTAAACTTGCCGGGCTGCCGAAAACCCGTGTTCTGACCTACACTCTTAGGCTGAAAGGTAGGAGTGGGGTAGGGTGTAGGTCTCACAAAACGACGGTCATTACGATCCACCAAACCAGAATTCCTTGACTGCCAGGGCTTTTGCACACGAGCACTTTCCTTCTGTGTTTCTTCCAACTTCTTCGAGTTCTGCACCACTTGAGCATAGCTTACTATAGGCTGGACCGTGAGGTAAGCTTTAATGGCAGGGCGCAGTCCTTTGAAGAACTTCTTTGCCTTGGCGAGGTCATCCTTCAAGAGAATCGGAGCAAAGGATATCTCGAAATCAAAATAATGAAGCAGATTCTCTGGCAAAATTGGCATCCGCAAAGTCTATTTCTATTCCACAAACTGTATATTATGAGGAGCTAGATATTCCGGCATATTCAGAGCCAGAGATAATGGAAATTGATGCAGAGATATCTTGGATGAATCCTATTATACAGTATCTGAAGGATGGTATTCTTCCTGAAGATAGGGAAAAGGCCAGAACTGTGAAAAGAAGGGCTGCCAGGTTTATTCTAAAAAATGAATTATTATATAAAAGAACAGTTTCTGGGCCACTTTTGAAATGTTTGGGACCCTCTGATGCTCTTTATGCCTTATCCGAAGTTCACGAAGGAATTTGTGGAAATCACTTAGGTGGGAAAGCTTTGGCGTATAAAATTTTAAGACAAGGATTTTATTGGCCGCGAATGCAATCTGAGGCAATTGAGTATGTAAGAAGGTGTCATCAATGTCAGATTCATGCACCAATTCAGAGCCAGCCAGCAGAGCAGCTAACATCAATTCTTAATCCTCTCCCATTTGCTATGTGGGGTATGGATTTGTTGGGACCTTTTCCCTGTTGCAGCTGGAGGGAAAAAGTTTGTAGTGGCTGCAATCGATTATTTTACGAAATGGGTAGAAGCAGAAGCCTTGGCAACAACTACCACGAGTCAAATTGAAAAGTTCTTCAGAAATCATGTCATATTCAGATATGGCCTACCAAAGATTCTACTGACTGATCACGGACCGCAATTTGACAATGAGAGATTCAAGGAATTCTGTGCAGATTATCATATTGAGTGCAAACACTCATCTGTAGCATATCCTCAATGCAATGGCCAAATTGAGGTAACAAACAGAACACTTTTACAGGGGATAAAAAAGAGACTGGATGAAGCGCATAGTTTGTGGATTGATGAGCTACCTCATGTACTATGGGCATATAGGACTACGGTCAGGACCCCAACAGGTGAAACACCTTTCAGACTGGCGTATGGATCAGAAGCATTGGCTCCAGTGGAAGTTATGGTGGGATCAAACAGATATGAAGGATTTGATCCAATAACTAATGAAGAGGGACTGCGGGCAAACCTCGAATTTTTAGATGAAGTCGAGCAAACCTGGGAAGGACCATATGTGGTAACAAAAACTGTGAGCAAAAACACATATTGGCTGAAGGACTCTCATGGAAGTTGTTTGAAACGACCGTGGAATGTAGTTCACCTTAAGAAATATTATCAGTAGAAAGAATTTTCTGGTATTCTTGGAGAATGCATTTTATTAAACGTGGTCATCCAAAGTTTCTTTTTCATTATTAATCCAAAAGACATCTATGCGAACCAGTTTCTTCTAATCAAGCCATTTCAACGCTGATCCAGGGTCATTCTTTTTGAGGATGATCCCGACTTTCCGAAGTCAGACCCAAGTGGTCAGCCTTCCGAGGCCTGGTCATGCTTTCCGAAGCTGATCACGACTCTTCGTGAGTTAGGCTTAAGTAGCCAGCCTTCCGAGGCGTGATTATGCTAGCTGATCCGGATCATTCCGTACCGAGGGTGATCCCGACTCTTCGTGAGTTAGGCTCAAATAGCCAGCCTTCCGAGGCCTGGTCATGCTTTCCGAAGCTGATCACTGATCATTCCGTACCGAGGGTGATCCCGACTTTACGTAAGTCAGGCTCAGGTAGCCAGGTCATGCTAAGCTAATCACAGATCATTCCTTTCGCGAGGGTGATCCCGGATTGTTCCTTCCGAGGAATGATCCCGACTTTCCAAAGTCAGGCTCAAGTAGCCAGCCTTCCGAGGCCTGGTCATGCTTTCCGAAGCTGATCACGGATCATTACTTTTGCAAGGATGATCCCGGATTGTTCCTTCTGAGGAATGATCCCGACTTTCCGAAGTCAGGCTCCAGTAGCCATCTTTCTAAGGCAGCATTCGGATCGAGTACGACGGAATTAATCAGTAAAATAACTCAAGGATCAGGTTACACTGAGGTCTATTAATTGAAGTTCAAAAGTCAGATCAAGTATTAAATCAACATCTCAAGGTATCTGATCAGGTATTAAAATTCCTTTCAAATACTTTTTCATCAGAGGTATTTCAGCAGTATATATAATATAAAAATAATCACAACAGAAGGAGGGAAGAAAATTTCATTCATATAAAAGTTGAACAAGTTAAAAAACCTCATATGCAAAAGAGGTAGGCAAGAAAGAAAAAGGTAAGTTCATAAAGCAAAAGGAGTGTTTTCTTCATATGTGTGATTTTGTAGATGGATCAACATCTGTAGCATTACCAGACGGATCAACATCAACAGCATCATTAGCAGCAATATGTTCATCTCCTTGAGCAGGTAAGTTATCATCATCATTATCATCTGAACCACTGGCAGAATGATCTGGGCCAGAGCTGGAGGAGTCACTCATATCATTATCAGAATCATCTTCTGATGAACAATCAGAACTGGGATGTTTCAAATTCCTAAGATCAAAAAAGGTTATAGAAGGGAGAAACTCTGGGGATAACAACTTGAAAACTAAACCAGGATGAGTCTTAAGGATCTCTGAAAAATTTTGGTTAGAGCAGTCCTTTACCATATTTCTGCAAAACCCTAGGAAAGTTGGATTATCTCCAACTTCCTTCATAGAGGAGGTAACCGAATTTAAAATTATTTGGCTTTCACTTTGTATTCTTCTCTTTTCAATTTCAAACTGTTTCCTCTCTGCCTCTAAGTCTTCATGCAGCAAAGTTTTGAATTTTAAAGTTTCATCCAGGAGTGCATGAAGGTTTTCTTTCTCTTTAGAAACCAAATTAAAGGAAGCATTGAGATTATCCTTTTCTGCTGTTATCTCATCGAGTCTTAACTCCAAACCATTACTCTTATCCTCCAAAGCAGACTTCTCCAACAGAATTGAACTGAAAGCTTTCACATGATATTCTTGTGCCAACTCTAAAGCTGTATTTAGCTTCTCAATCTCATCAAACTTCTCCTGGAGTTCATTCTTTTCCTTCTTAATACTTTGTGACCAGACCAATGCTCTGGTTAGCTTTCCTTTAAAATCTTCTCTTTCACCTGTGGCAATTTTGGCCCTGTCAAGGGCATCATCCTTTAACATTTTAAGTTGAAAAAGCTCATTCCTATGATTCAAAACGGCTTCTCTCAACATAGAAACTTCTTCCTGCAATTCAGCACAATGGTCAGAGCAAATTTCTAATCATTATGCAAACTATCAAGATCATTCATCAAATCTATTTCTCTGAACTCAGCTGCTGTTAATTTTCTCTCTGAAGATCCCAATTTTCTTCGAAGATCCTGTACCTCATTAACCAATTCGAAGTTCTTCTTGACCAGTTCATCATTTTCCTGAGACAAAGTTTTTTCTCTCTCCAACACTTCAGAAAATGCATTGAAGGCAGCCCCAAAACATCTGTTGATCAATCAATCAATATATATATATATATATATATATATACTAAAGACAATATAAGTAATCAGATCAAAAGTAAATTAGTTCTAAATAAAAGAAAGGGAAAAAAGGTCTAATTCTTAACCCCACCCATGAGAATAAAGATCAGAATCAGACATCCGTGCAGTATTCTTCTTGTCACAAGGGATTCTGCCTTTTGTACCCCATTCTCTAGCAGCCTCCCAATTACGGCTGGCTGTATGATTTTCTTTTAAAAACCACTCAGGGTGGAAAGGATTCCCGGAATCAGCATTGCTCATGGTATCATCAACCTGGTCAGGGGCTGGTTGGAGATCAGCTATCTCAAGAATATTCTCAGGATTAACATTCACTGCAGCATCATTTGAACCAGTCTGCATGATGATATTTTCTTGGTCTTCATGACCGACATGAGGGTCAATTACCATGAGAGCTTCAGGAGGGACAAGATTATTCTCTGGGAGAGCTACTTCATGAATTCCATGGGAAGCATTTTGGTTATTTTCCTCCAAAGGAGGAACATCTTGATCACTTTTCTCAGGAGGGGGAACATCAATATTTGGAGGAGCAATAACATCAATATCTGGGGCAGCAACAACATCAGTATCTGGGACAGCAACATCCAACACAGGGATGGATAAAGGTAGAACAGAAACGGAAATTTCATTCACACGATCCTTGGCAACAACATCCAAGGGAGAGACAGGAACATCAACATTTTCATCACATAATTGATCGGCTATTTCTTCAATAATACCACCTGTAGCATGTGTTAGTATGTCTTCAGCAATTTTCTTCAGATGGTCAGAAGAATAGTCAAATAAATCCTTACCTTGATCTTCGTCCTCAACCATTTTTTCTGGGAAGACGGAAGTATCATGAGGAATTTCTTCATGTGGATTATCTTCAGCGGTGGGAACTTCGTGGGGGCGATATGAATTTCCTTTCTTCTTTTCTTCTTCTTCTTTGAGCCGACGGGCCTTGGTCGGGAATCGGACTCAGTAGACCTAAGTCTACATCTCAATGTATTGGAGGTTCTGGAGGTCCTCATCTTGGGACCAGGGGTTTCACTTGCAACTGTTTTTACAATTTGCACATCAACATCTTCTCTGATGGCACTTTCTGGAGCCGGGGTAGTTTTCTCTTGATCAGGGGAATCTCTCTTAGCAGTTTTCTTTTTGAAGGATGACGGGCAGTGTGTTTTCTTTTCTTGGAGGGTTTAATAACCCTAGAATCAGACTTCTTTTCCTCTGAAACACTTCTCCGTAGGTCAGCAACATTAAGGATGGGACGAGCAATTACTTCTGATGGCAAAATATATGATAATGAGTAAGGATTATAAAAAGATAGAAAGGTATACAACAGTTATTATCTTTACCTGGAAAAAGGCCATGACTAATGAGACCTGCATCTGTCTTCAACTTGGCCGCATCTATGGGAGTTCCAGTCGGAATCATACTCCAGGTTATTCGGTCATATTCAGTAAGCACAGGACGTACTTTTAGAGGAGATAAGGATTCCAAGGAATGAAGACACCATCGAGACCGGAAGTTTGGATTTGGAATAGCACAGAAGAAGTATTTTTCCTGCCATTGCTTGTTGTCATGGGGAATGGAAGAATCAATGAAAATTTTAGATTCTCTTCCCAGTTCACCCAAAATGCAGGTTCTTCTGGCAAAGTGAAGGTATCCACGTTCGCGGGATACTTTCAAGGTGTAATAATTTCTGAAGAGATCAACAGACGGGACACGATTCATCTGGAGAATAAACGCAAAAAAACAGTAAACCAGCCTCCAACTATTTGGAGTAAGTTGAGAAGGACAGACATGATAATAGTCCAATAAAGATTGAACTACGGGAATCAGGGGGATTCTAAAACTTGAATCAAGGTGATCAAGGTAGATGGTGATAACACCAGGATCAACTGAGTAAGGACGGTCGGAGGAGTCAGGAACCCATACTCTAGCATCAGAAGGAAAATGGTAACTTTCCAAATAAGAATCCAGGTGGGATTTCTTTATTTTAGTGGGATACCATTCAGGACCGGCATGCTTTGGGTCCATTTTTTCTCTGGACATGTTGACAGGAGTATAAAGAAGGATGGTTTCATCATGAGCATACGGGACCGGTTTCCAGTCTGAAGGATTATGTTGAGAGGAGGAAGAAGCACCAGACACGTTTTTCATTGGCTCTCTGCTTGGAGGTATATCAGGTTGGGAAGAGGTACTGGGTACTGAAGGATTGGAAGCAGGATCCATGGCGGAGATAAGAAAGGAAGAAGAAGAAAATTGAAAAGGTAAAATCTGAAAAGGAGTAATAAAGGAGTTAGCAGATAGGTATGTTGACGTTCGCGAAGAAGAATAGAGTACGGAAAGGAAAAGGCGACAGTTGACAGATATATATAAAGAATGAGAGAGGATTTCTTGAAAGGAGGGGGAAATACACGATGGTCCAAAATCAATGGTCATTACCTTTCGTAACCGACGCGTGGGATTAATCGGCTAACGCATGAAAAACAACAGTTGAAAAGAATGAAGATGATGTGTGAAAGGGCAAGGGAACAATATGATGGTAATGCATGGGAAAAAGACAAAGTCAGTGATCAAGCGGCGGTAACGTTAAGGAAGTTAAAAAGTTATATTTGAAAATTCAGAAAAGATCTGACAAGACAGTGATTTCAGCCGGTTTTAAGATAACTTGGGGGCTGAGTACAGTAATATAATTTCAACCAATACAAAGGACATGATTTCATAAGAGATATGGTTATAAGCAGATTTTCAAGATAATGATGATATGATATGATAACTCGTCATCAAGGTTTTGAAGAAATCGAGGATTACCTGGGGAAAAGGCGTAATAGCTGGACAAGGAATACTGTGTGATTTTGATGAAAAGGATAAAACCTGTTGATCAGAGTCTCATTTAGATTCAACCTGATCAGTAGGCTTGGGGGCTTATGTTGTAACTAATATATCCATTACAGATTTATACCGGTCAAACCAACCTCAGCCGGGTTCGATTGAGAGATAAAGGCAAGATGATCAAAGACGTCCAAAAAGGAGCGATGATCTGATGGTCATAATTGAAAGAAAATTATAAGCGGGAAAGCCAGTATAAAAGCAAGGGAAGGATCCGTAGGAAGGTAAGTCTCTGGAATCAGCCAAAACTCTAAGCTCACTCTGATTGAACTCCATTACTAGCATTTTAGAAGCTCCGTAGAGCTCTGTAAACACCATCGACACTATACTGACTAGACCGTCGGAGACGAGACGCCGATCAAGACGATCGGCTCCATTTCTTACTGTAATTCAGTTTCTTTCAGGAGTGAGAGGTTGATTGATCGAAGAGCAAACCAGATCGAATCAGATCTGAGGAGTTCGGTGCGAGAAACTTCGGTTTAAGGCGATCGGCAGAAATAGCACCAACAATGTTATGTTCTGTAATCATGTTATTTATGTTATTGTGGATTTAACTTGCCTTACTGAGTTTCTTTGAAACTCACTCCTTTTGTACAATATCTTTTGTTAGACTTCTCTACAAGTTTTGAATACTATGATGGTCCATATGAGGAAGCACAAGGTGAAGAGGTATATTTCATGCAGGGTAATAGCAGTTACGACGATTACGGTGAAGATCCCTCGTGTGATCATGCTTCATACTTTGATTAGCCCGACCGTGGAGTGGAAGCGTCCGTGCCTGATTTCAGAAGTCTACACTTATAAAGATATTCTTTATAAAGTTGAAAACTCTTTAGTTTAGTTTTGTTTACTTTGTCTTTTGGGAACAATTGTACCTTTTTCCTTTCATTTGAGCTACTTTCCGCTGCACTTGTGGAGTGAGATTCTGCCTCACTCTACTTCTTTTGATTAGATACTTATCTGTTATCTTTTGCACTCTGATATTATATTATCTTATTCTTTCCTTATTTAGATCTCTTGATTATTATTATTGCACATTGATTTTGTCTGTTCATGATTATGTTATTGCTTATGTGGGAGGATGATTTCCTTGATACCTGATCTTCTTTTGGAAAAATGTGATTTTTTTCCTATGATTAATTGTTTGATGGCTAAATAGATATATTTGAGCATAATTTAAATTTTTTAATCATTTGGACTTGTGGATTATGTTGAAACTTAAAAAATTCGGTGTTTTTGATGATTTCGGTTTTGCAGAATGGTTCTGTTGAGAAGTGGTCGTGGTGGATCCAGTAGCCACGGGAATGGTGAGATACCTCTTGGCGGTTTTGAGATACCCCTTGATGGTTCTGATCAACAGACCCACACTGGTGATCTGGGTACTCATGACATACCCGGTGCCCCGAACATCGGAAATTTCCGTGATATTGCCAATATTATGGGCAATATGATGCAGCAATAGGTGAACCAGTTCAATCAAATGCTGGCGGGTTTCATGACTCTGCACAATGAGACTCATGTTGGTGCTAACGGAAATCCTCATGCCGCAGTCCTTAATGCGGAAAGGTTGGCTGGAACTCCTCATACACGTTTGATGGAGAGTTTCTTGAAGCTACAGGTGCCCACTTTCACCAGTGTATCCAAAGATGCCTTGTTTCCTAACAAGTGGCTGTGAGAGTTGGAGAAGGCTTTTCGACATCTGCAAAGTTCTAAAGCCCAAAAGATTATGTTTGCTGAACAGAAGTTGCAACACGAAGCTGACGCCTGGTGGACCTCCACTCGGCCTATCTAAGAAGAGCCTGCACGCAGTGTTTTGTCTTGGGAAGTATTCAAAGAGGCTTTCTACAAGAATTATTTCTGTCACACCCCACCCGCCGGTTTGGTTACCCACCCGACAACCCGTGGGAGTGATCCATCACAGGATCCACGGTTTTAGTCTATCAACAATAATAAATACAAATAAAGACAATCAAGAGCAAGAATAGTTCAATTAATGAATTAAAGAATTACAGGAGTCCAAATACTCCAATAAAATAATCAATTAAAGAATAATAAATCAAAATGAATACGAGTTCAGCAGAAGCAATCAAAAAGAGTTAAATTATTTTCTTTCCAGTTTCCTTCTCTAAGGCTAAATAATGTTTTTCATGAATCTCTAGAAAAGGGGTCCTCCAGTTCTTCTCTATTCGTTGAGCGAACTGCCTGGCAACTTGTCATCTTTGTCCATCAATGGGTGTGATAAGTGCATTCTATGCACTCGCAGGAGCTCCCGCACATGCTATCTCCATTTCCCATTGTCGATGCCACATCTTCTTCATACGGGAAGGTTCCTTCATAGGAAACCAATCCATCTTCCGACACATTTCCTCCATCTGCGCAGACTAATAAAACATATACAAATAAAGGAGTGAGTTCTGGAGAACTCAGTAAGAACAATTACAATTCCCATCCATATATCCAACAAATCAGAAATGCATAAATGATATGAATGAGTGCAAAGTATGAATGATACTATGATTCTAACTATGCAAGTCTCTAACAACTGACATGCTTTAAGATATACACCAGCCCTCCTCTGGGTAGGTCTAGTCACTCTGATCCGGCAAGGATTGGTTACCTCTGTAGGGATCCTGGGTAAAATGGAGGGTCCACACCTAGCTCTCAAACCATGGCTGGGGTTAAGTCAACACTCTCTTACCACGACCATTGGCAATGAGTACTGGCGCATGTCGGGGTTTCTAATCCAATGCAAGGTCATATAGGTAACACACTACATGAAGTCCAGATACATCCCCTATGACACCAACCAACTCGGTTCAGTATCCTTCGCAACCTAGGAATGAGAATCCTCATGGATTGGCTACGGCTATTGGACTTCATTCCATAACCCTATGGTCATCCATATATTGTTGGGGCAGAATGCTCTCATGACTCCTCACGACACCCAGTCCGTTCCCTGGACGTCCATGAGCCCAACCCTAACATATGCAACACTACCATTTATATGACTAACAGTGGACCAACGTCACATCACTGTCATCACGGGTCATCCGGTTTCAATCCCCCTACCGAAAGGGTAGTAGCATGTGGGGTACCTAGCCATGCAATTCTAGACTCTACCTAAGAATGTCATCCAATAGTTATGACAGGTCTGGAGACATCAGCAGGCATGTGTCCCATTCCACAGCCTTATGATATCCCAAAGGAATACCTCATCCATCAGAACCACATACCAACCGTCATCAGTATATCACATTCATAACCAACAAAGTATATATGTAAACAAGATAAACTGCAGTAACATAACAAGATCAGCATGTAAAACATGATTACGACAGCATATAAAGTGAAAGACTAATATTAAAACGGACACTGGACTAGCATGTTCAAGTCTATTCATAAAGATAGGATTGTATGCCCTTACTTGCATATAAGTAATTCGTTTGTAAAAAGAAATCCGTAAACAATTATAAAACTTTCTCTTCAAATAGAGAACATCTAAACACAAGGTTACAATAATGTATAAGTCAATTGAATCAAATTGGATCAAAACCAAAAGCCAATTGGTCATTGTGTACCAGCCGGTCGCTTGTGCCGGTCGCTTAGGTTGAGTGACCGCCACTAGTGACCGCCCCAAAAACAGAGGGTTTCAATCTGAAACTCAGGCTTCTGATCTTTTGTTTTCAATCCGAATTTTGGATGATCATAGTCCGAATCTCAAATCTATTACTCCCATAACCACTAGATGACAAGAAACCTAACAATCATCATAATTGGATTATCCAGAAACCATCCCTTGATTAGATCAGCCCTTTTTACGAAAGCAGGGTTTCGTTTTTGAATATGATCTAACCAAGATCAACAAAAAGGTAGGCAATGTAATGGAAGGATCAAGAAAAACCAAAGATGAATACTAATCTATTTTAATCATAGCAAGTGGTGGAACATAAGTGAACAGGGAATCACTTACCTTCACCAGATCAACTATGGAAGTCAGTAGAACCTTCTAGGACTCCAACAGCACTTCAGATCTGCTTTCGGCACTTCTCTGCAGCCGACTAATCTCCAAAAACGGTAACCACAAATAAAATATTCGTAAATTAGTCGAGGGTTACTATTTATAGAAGTCAAGGAGCAAAATAGGGCAAAACCCCGCAACCAGAACTAGGCGGTCACTTGGTTCAATCGACCGCCACTAGCAACCGCCCCCATGTATTTTTCCATACAAGGGTGCTTTTGCTAGGGGGTTGATGTCCAAGTACAACCTAGCCCTAAAGAAGAGATGGGGGAGATCTTACCTTCATTTCAGACATCTCCAGACATCACTTGCCTTCCAGAAGTCCAACTAACAAGCAAGGCAGGCTCTTCAAACAGAGAATCCAGATTCATGGGTTCAGGGTATGGATCATGGACTTCTATCCGGACACTCCACAGATTTACCCGACTAGACCTTCGGGTTCTCAGACCTGAAATTCGAGTCTCGGGTTAGAAATACGGGGGTTGTTACAATTTCCCTGAAACCGTGAAGGATGCAAAAGAGAATGAGTTTATGACCTTGACGCAAGGATCCTTGTCGGTGTTGGAATACCAACAAAAGTTTGAGGAACTCCACTTCTTTTCTCTTGATTCTCTAGCTTGACCGTGCTAAGGCAAAGAAATTCTTTAAAGGATTGCAGCCAACAATTAAAGCATATCTCATTGTTCAGCCTATCGAGAGCTATGCTCAAGTGGTTCAGAACTCGAAGAAGTTAAAAGACTGAGAAGGAGAGCACTCGGGTGCGAGACCGTGGTAGTCAAGGAATCCTGGTTTAGTGGACCGTACTAAGCGGCGCTTTATGAGACCTGCACCTTACCCTACTCCTGCTTTCCAGCCTAGGAGTGTAGGTCAGAGTCCTAGATTTCAGCAAGCCATCCAGTATAATCAGTATGGAGGAAATCAACAACCAGTGAACGTTCCAAATGCAAGGCCTGTGAATGCAATTCCTAGGCCTTTGGTTCAAAAGCCTCCAGTTGCAGCTACCCCTATTGGACTTAAGGATTCTGTTTGCTTCTTCTGTAAGCAGACCGGTCACTTTACTTGTGCCTGTCCAAAGAGGCCAGTTCAACAGTCCACTCCTTTAGTGAAGAGTACTCTTGCCCCTCCTTTTGGTAGAGTGTTCAGTATTTTCGGTACTGAGCAAGATGCAAACCATGATGTGGTTACAAGTACATTGTTAGTCGCTTCTATTCCTGCATTTGTCTTATTTGATACGGGTGCATCCCATTCGTTCATATCATCTGCATTCATCAAGAAGACTAACCTAACACCTGAGAATTTATCTAGTTGTTTATTGATTAGTACTCCTACTGGATCTATGGTGAAACTAGATATGGTGTTAGCTAAATGTCCTGTTTTGGTTGGTGAGAAGAACTTAGAAACCAATTTAGTACTTCTCGATATGAAAGACTTTGATATCATTTTGGGAATCGATTGGTTGACAGCCCACAAAGCTGTAATTCTTTGCTCTTTAAATAAAATTCAGTTTCAGATTTGTGGAAGTTCAGTTTTTGAATTTCTAGGCGAAAAAGGAAGAATTGTTAAGAAGACCTTGACTGCATTGATGCAAGTCTGTGCTTTAGTAGAAGATGCTTCACCTGAAAGCAAGGTAAAGGAAGAGAAGAAGTTAGAAGAAGTCAAGGTTGTCTGTGACTTCGTTGATGTCTTTCCTAGTGATCTGTTAGGGCTGCCTCCTGATAGGGATGTTGAATTCTCTATAGATCTAATCCCTAGAGCTGCTTCGGTGTCAAAGGCTCCGTATAGAATGGCTCCTACCGAACTGAAAGAACTACAAAACCAGTTGAATGAGCTCTTAGATAGAGGTTTTATATAGCCTAGTGTATCACCTTGGGGAGCTCCGGTCTTGTTTGTCAAGAAGAAGGATGGTAGTATGCGTCTATGCATTGATTATCGTGAGTTGAACAAGTTGACCATCAAGAATAGGTATCTGCTGCCCAGGATTGATGATCTCTTTGATCAGTTAAAAGGCGCAACCGTATTCTCGAAGATTGACTTGAGATCTGGATATCACCAGTTGAAAGTGAAGCCTAGTGATATTTTCAAGACAACATTTAGAACAAGGTATGGGCATTATGTGTTTAGAGTCATGCCTTTCGGTTTGACTAATGCTCCTGCTGTGTTCATGGACCTCATGAACCGAGTATTTCATGATGTGCTTGATAAGTTTGTGATAGTTTTTATCGACGACATCTTGATTTACTCTAAGAATGAAGAAGAGCATGCAAGGCATCTAAATCTCACTTTGCAAAGATTACAAGAAAAGAAGCTTTATGCTAAGTTCAGCAAGTGTGATTTTTGGCTCAGAAGGGTAGTATTTCTCAGCCATGTAGTTTCAGCTGAAGGTATTCAAGTTGACCATGAAAAGGTACAAGCAGTTGCTGATTGGGAAAGACCGAAGACTGTGAAGGAAATTAGGAGTTTCCTTGGATTGGCAGGATACTACAGAAGGTATATTGAGAACTTTTTTAGGTTGGCTGCTCCCATGACTAAGCTGACTAGAAAAGAAGAGAAGTTTGTTTGGTCTGATGCGTGTGAGAAGAATTTTCAAGAGTTGAAAGATAGATTGACAAGTGCCATGGTGTTGACTATACTTGATAGATCCGGCAGTTTGACAGTTTATAACGACGCGTCAAAGATTGGTTTGGGTTGCGTGCTGATGCAACATGGTAAGGTCGTAGCCTATGCTTCTCGGCAATTGAAAGATTATGAACGGAATTACCCCACTCATGATTTAGAACTTGCCGCTGTTGTCTTTGCTTTGAAGATTTGGAGACATTACCTCTATGGTGAGAAAATTTCTATTTTCACGGATCATAAAAGTTTGAAATAC
The DNA here is from genome assembly GCF_041222555.1 of Hakea prostrata. Taxonomy (NCBI): domain Eukaryota; kingdom Viridiplantae; phylum Streptophyta; class Magnoliopsida; order Proteales; family Proteaceae; genus Hakea; species Hakea prostrata. The sequence continues at coordinate 28,773,418 of NC_142608.1, read as the reverse complement.
TTCTTTACCCAAAAGGAGTTAAATATGAGACAAAGATGGAATTGGTCTCTGATTATGACTGTGACATTCAATATCACCCTGGTAAGGCTAATGTGGTTGTTGATGCTCTTAGCAGGAAAAGTCAGAAGAAAGTGCTGGACTTGAATGCTCTGAGTCAACCTCTGGTCTTCAATTGTAAATTTTGATTTGGAAGTGGTCCCTGAAGGTTCGGATCTTGTTCTTTCTACCATGACAGCAAGATCCACCCTTAGAGACAGAATTGTTGCTCTGCAAGGTTCTGATAAAGAATTTAAGGAAAATATTGAGAATATTTCTTCGAATCCTGATTCGGACCCTGATTTTGGTATATCTATGGATGGTGCTCTATTGTTTAGAGGTAGACTTTGTGTGCCAGCTAATGAAAAATCAAGAAAGAGATATTGAAGGAAGCACACCAGTCGATCTTTACGGTACACCCTGGAAGCACCAAGATGTATAAGGACTTAAGAGAAAATTTTTGGTGGATTGGTTTGAAGGCCGATGTAGAAGATTTTGTTGCAAGTGTGAGACTTCCCAGCGTGTGAAACCCGTTCGTCAACCCCCATCTGGATTACTACAACCCCTTCCTATTCCTAGTTGGAGGTGGGAAGATATCTCTATGGACTTCGTGACTAGCTTGCCTCGGATAAGTAAAGGCAATGACATTGTATGGGTAATTGTCGATAGGTTGACCAAATCAGCCCATTTCATTCCTATGAAGACCACTCATACTTTGGATAAGCTAGCTCGGCTTTATGTGGACAATGTAGTTCGTCTGCATTGAATGCCAGTGAGTATTGTTTCTGATCGTGATCCTAGGTTCACCTCAAGGTTCTGGAATAGTTTGCAAAAGGCCTTGGGAACCCAATTGAATTTGAGTACTGCTCATCACCCACAGTCGGATGGACAATCTGAGCGAACAATTCAAATTTTGGAAGACATGCTTAGGTCTTGCGTTGTTGATATGGGCAGCAATTGGGATGAACACTTAGCTTTGGTTGAGTTTGCCTATAACAACAGTTATCAAGCAACAATAGGCATGGCTCCATTCAAGGCTTTGTATGGTAACACTTGTGGATACCCTTGTGTTCACATCCCACCCTAAATCCACCAAGGGGGTACCCAATCTGGATTACCCGGGGAGTGAATTACGGTCCCGCCGATCAAGTTTAGGAACGATCACAGTCACTTAGCACAATAATATAATCAAAAGCAAGAACAATTCTTTTCATTCAAATAATTTAATAATTAAAGTCAAGAAAGGATCTCAGAAGGATCACAAAGGACATCAGAGTACGGAAAAGATACCAATAAAATAAATGATCAACATACGGAAATGAGGTGGAAATTCCCTCTACAACATTAGCGAAAGGTAGATCGAATAAAATTAAGGGTTACAACCGGTTCCCAAAATGACAAGGGAACGAACTAAACTACGGTCTTGACAAATCAAATAAAAAGGTTAAAAAGGGAATGAGGCGATATCCCATCCCTAACACACAAGTGCAAAACTGAACTGCTCCAGATAAATCCCAATCTCGGACTACTAGTCTTTATTAACCTGATCACCATAACCAGTATGGTATGAGTCACCAACTTGGTCTTTAGGGTGTTGACTGTCATAGTCAACAGTAGTAGTACCTGCAATAGAGTCTAACAAAAGATATTGCAAAAAAAGGAGTGAGTTCAAAAGAACTCAGCAAGGCAATTATTCCATAAAACATAAGCCATATGATACAAAGCATAACATGATGCAATTTGATATGAAACACATGAAGCAAGTATGATTCTAACTCTATGAATGCTAGTCTCTAAGGTAGACATGCTTTAACTCATAGCACCATACTTCTTTAGATAAGTCTCAGTCACTCAATCACCAGGGGGAATTGGGTCTTGCATCCCTCTCGGACAAATCCATGGTTGGGGTTTCGGTCACCGCTCTCTCACATCACCATTTGGTCTAAGTATTGGCGCATGTCACAGTAAAGCCTAGCCCAATGCAAGTCATCTGCTTAGTCATATCATGTCAGATCCAGATACGTCCATTCCTCCCATCCCGGGATCCTTTCCGGTATCCTTCACACTAGAGTCACGGATATTACCCATTGGACTCACCAACCCTATTGGTCATCCACAAATAGTAGATGGGAAGCTCTCACGTCCCCTCACGGATATGACTCATCGATCCTCGAGTGCCCGTGAGCCCAAGTCAAGCTATTTGCAACCCTACCAATAAATGGCCCTTTTCGGGTATCCGTAGCATGGTTTATGTCCTCTCCCGGGTTGGTTACCGGTCTTGAGCGCCCATCAAACCATACACTACCACAGATTGTTCGGTCTCAATGCGCTTCCGATTCGGGTCTGATACGATAGGGACATCCTAGCCAAACAACTAGACAATCCTATGAATGTCATCCAATGACCTGGGAAAGTGTCGATAAGCATATTCGGAGAACATCCCATACTATTCCCTCTGATGCCCAAGGACAGAAGCGTCAATAGGACACTCCCCAATCCCAAGTTATACCTAAGCAATCACATACTCAAGTCCATCATATCGCATACATTTGATACATCATCATGATAGAAGTTAAATCATAACATCGAAATGATCCATCATATATACAAGTAGCAAGAATAATAAATCATTATAACAAGAGTATATGAAATCACAATACTACTGTTCTAAAATATGTATAGCAATCCTATGATATTCAAAAGTAATAAAGAGACTATGTGCACTAAGTTATGAACATCAAGACATAATCACATAGCCTATTATTTATGGCGATAACAGTCCTATTGAGTTGATGACGATCCAAGAGTCACAAAGGAATGATCCAATAATAGTGTTATGACCCTAAACAAACATAAATAAGAGATTAGCGAAGAAATTGGGAAGATCGGAGGTCGAACGGTTCAAAACGGAGCAAGGTTGCTGTCAGTAGCATGTTTGGTCGATGGGATCGACCAAAATTGTCTTTGGGGCTGCATATTGGATTTTAGGGATTTTGGTCCGAAATTGGTCTTCTGGGGCTCGGATAGATCCGAAACTTGGAGGTATGATTAATAACAATGTAAGAACACTACCTAGCAAGTATTATTACAATCCAATGGTCAAAAAGAAACCCTCAAATTGAGGTCCTATGTTCTAAAGACAAGAATCCTAGCATTCATGAGAAATCGATGAAATTGAACGGGAAGCTAGAGAATAAGTTGGGGAATGGGTTACGAACAAGATTACAATCAATTGCAAGTCAGAAGTTAGGCTAATCATACTCCACATTTCAGTCTAGTATAAGAAATCAAGTTGTTAAGCAAAGAATCATGGTAATGCATATGCAAGGATCAAGATGCAAGTGAGGCATAGCCAAAATGAAGGAAAAGTAAGTATAAATGGGAAGAGACATTCATGGCAAGGTGTTTGCAAGGTTGTAGCACCTTGGCCATGGTCTCATCAGTAAAAAGAAGAAGAGGAGTGAGTAGAATAGAGAGAAAGAGAGAGAATCATACCTTAGAAGATGTTAGTTGGAGAAGAGAGACAATGATTCTTGTAGAAGATCATCACCCAAGCCAAGGAGGAGCCTGAGAGGACCCTTCCCACGTTCTCAGGTGTTGAAATGAGTAAAATATGGTTCTAGGTTCGAGGTTTCACTTAAATAGAGGAAGGAATATCCAAAAGCATCTTTTTTCTCGAATCTGGCCTTGTTTGGTTGATGCTCTTTGGTTGATGGCATCGACCAAAGAGGATCAACCAAAATAGGTTTCAGCAGAAAATCCAGGAATAGTTCAGCAACTTCGGACAGGGATTCAGAGGGCTCTACGGGGTCAAATTGAGTGAGTTTTTCTTCTACAAGTCAATAAATAAGTATAGTTTCCATAAATACCTTCAGATCAAGCATGGGAGTTCATTAGGTCCACCAACTAAGCTCACCTTCTTTGATGCGCAAGCAGGATTTGCCAGACATAGTTCAGCAACTTCGGATAGGGATTTGGAGGGCTATATGGGGTCAAATGGAGTGGGGTTTTCTCCTACAAGTCCATCAAGAAGTCTAGTTTTGGTAAATACCTTAATATTGAGTACAAGATTTCATTAGGTATTTCAACTAATTCACCCCTCTTTGGTGCGCAGATTTAAAAATAACACTGACAATGCTCTCAAGTGAGGGGCATCATTGTGAATGTCCATGGGCTTGGGCTCCGACACCAAATCATCAACCAAAAGGGTCCACAAGTATCTTTTCCCCCCACTTCAGGTCTTCAGACCTACAAACATAACAGATTTCGGGCCGTGTCAAGGTTAGGGTAAGGCCAGACATTACAGATCTACCCTAAGGGAAAGGTCTGGCATGACTTCCTAAGGATTTCAAAGATAATAACACTGAAATCAAGGTCCAAATTTAAGGTCTAACATCAAATGAGTCTTTCTTCACCCAAAACAAATAGGGTGTCTTGGCTAGGTTTGGGCCGGATTTTACATTCTCCCCCCTTAAAATAATTTCGTCCTCGAAATTGAGAGATTACTAGGCTTTCGAAAGAGATGGAGATACATCGCTTTTACCTTGACTTTCTTCTCTCAAAATCTACGAAAAATAAATAACAATAAGTCTTTTGTAAGAAAACAAGGAATAAATCTAACATGCTTTGAAATCAAATCGAAAGTATGATCATGGCTTCTTGAAGACTTCACAAGGATCATGGAAAAGATCAATATGAAGATCATAAAACCTTAAAAATGACAGGAGATTGTAGAAGAGATGGTTGCAAGGATGCAGCATCTTCTTCTAAATCTCAATCACAAAGAATAAAGCATAGTAAGAGTAGATCAATACAACACAAGAGAGATTACTCACCTTGATTGAGGAACAAGAGATGAAAAGCTTGGAGTCTTGAAACAATTAGAAGGAATAACAAATCATGAAGATCACACTTGATTTCTCGTTGAAATCATCATGTGGAGAGTTCACAAGGTTATAGAGTGTATGGAGATCCACTCTAGAACAGCAGGGATAGAAGGATCAGTCATGGGAATGACTTAAGATCACACTCCTATCAAAGGGAATAGAAGGCACAAGAAGAAATAGTAGAGAGGAAAGATCAACTTCGGGGTAAACTTCTACCAAACAAAACTAGACAACTCATACGACAGATAATAAAACGAATAGTGCATATGGTATGTATGCATTTGGCACAGTAGCAAGGTTAGGATTAGGTGGGATTTCACACTTGTATTGGACTGAGATTGGTGAAAGAAAAGTATTAGGTCCGGAAATGATTGAAGCTACAAGCGCGATGGTTGATATGATTAGAGAAAGGATTAAGTCTGCCCAGTCAAGACAGAAATCCTATGCTAATAAGAGAAGGATCGATTTGGAATTTCAAGTCGGGGAAAGTTTTCTTGAAGGTTTCACCCATGAAGGGTGTGATGAGATTCATTGTTAAGGAAAGCTTAGCCCTCGTTTCATTGGACCTTTCGAGATTTTTGAGAAGGTTGGACCTGTCACATATCGTCTGGCCTTGCCTCCATCTCTTGCTGGAGTTCATAATGTGTTTCATGTTTCGATGCTTCAGAAATACATAGAGAATCCGGAACACATACTACAACAAGCACCCGAAAGACATAGCGCTGATCTTACCTATGATGAAGAGCCAGCCGAAATCCTAGATAAGAAAGACAACCAATTGCGGAATTGCACCATCCCTTTGGTGAAGATTCAGTGGAAGAACCATACCCCTGAAGAAGCTTGTTGGGAGAAGGAAGAAGATATGAAGGGGAAGTTTCCTCATCTTTTTGGAAGTACAGGTACGCTTTCAATTTTGAGGACGCAATTTCTTTTTAGGGGGGGAGAATGTGAAATCCAACCCTATCCTAACCCTGACCTTGACCCGGAAACCTTGTCGTTTGTAGGTCTGAGGACCTGAAGTAAAGGAAGAAGTCAACTATGGGATATCTTAGTGGAAGACTTGGTGTTTTACCTAGAATCCATGGAAGTTGATGATGGTGTTCCATTTATGGAAACTTGTTCGGAACTAAAAAGGAAACTGCACCTTGATGAAGATGAGTTTAATTGATGAACTTGGACTATTATTTGACTTGGTTCGAAGGCATTTCTACATACTAGGTAAGTCACTTGATGTGTGTGTAGAAGCTCTTTAAGTTTGGAATTGATCTGGACCTTCAATTCCCTATCTTGGCCTTGCCTGTCTGCTTGGTCGATTGGGCCAATCGACCAACCAATTGACCAACCAGATCTATTTTGCTGATTAGGTCTTGGTTGCTCTATTTTAGTGCATGTATGAGTTCATTTCGTCACCTCTACCTCCTAAGCTCTGTGGAAGGTGTGAAGACCCCTTTCCAAGCCTCTCCTTGCATCCTTGGTGATAATCTTGCAAGAACTCAAGCAATCCTTCATCTTCTTGCTTCTAAGGTTGGTTATCTCTTCCATCTTCTTCTTCATCTCTGATTTTCCTTTTCTTTTTGTTTGAGATTATGAAGTGGATGTTGCATTCTTGCAACCATCCCTTCTAAAATCTTCTTGTAATCTTTGTTTTATGATTTCTTAATGATCTTCGCCATGATCATTGTGGAATCATCATGAAACAATGTCTAATCCTAACCCAATTTCTTGATTTGATCCTTATCATTTTTAGATATGTTTTTCTTGGTTGATTAGTGTACGATTTCGGTTTACTCTTTACTAGAATGAATATTCCTTCATCTCTGGTTTTCATTTCATGATCATACTATGATTTCATTGAAAACCCTAATTGTTACTTTTATGGAAGGTTTTGTTTCCAAATTTGTATCTTTGTGTTTTGATCAATGTTGGTGTTTAGACTTACTCTTTAATGTTAGGATACTGTCATTGAGGTCTCCTCCAAGTTTGGTGATGTTTCAGATCATGTAAATCAAGTTTCAGATCAGAAACATCACTTCTGTACCTTACTGACTCTATTGGTCGACTGGGTCAGTAGACCAATAAATTGACCAATGAAGACAGAAGCCTTGTTCTTGGTCTGTTTTGATTGGATTGACCTTCTATCTTTTAGATCTCTTTCCTAATTGGTATCTATGATTGTTTAGGATCTTCTTGCTAAGTTTAGAATCATTCTCCTTGATTCTCGGATATTCTCAAAGCTATACAAGGTAAGGATAGTTACTTCCATAATTACGTAGAATGTGTGAATCTTAGTTTCTATATTTGGATTCATTTGGATTCACTACCATAAATGTAATATCTTGTTGTGATTCTACTGATGTAGGTACTTCAACTATAGTAGCATTACATATATGAATTCTTTGAATTATGAATGTCTTTTATTGTCACTTATGTATGAGATTGATCATCTCATTGTATATGTTTCTATGTGATGAGAAAATGGTTGTGTACGTTATGACTGATTGGTGAATGTGACTGATTAGGTATGGTTTGGGATTGAGAGGTGTCCTATTGACACTTTTGTCCTTGGACATCGGAGGGAATAGTATGGGATGTTCTCCGAAGATGCCCATCGAAGCTTTCCCGAATTATTGATTTTCATACCTAGGGCTATCTAGCATTTTTTGGTTAGGAATACCCCGTTATATCAAACCCGAATCGGAAGGATATTGAGACCGAACGACCCGTGGTAGCAATGGAGATTCATGGGCGCTCAAAATCGGTAACCAACCCGTGAGAGGACAAGAATCACATTGTGGGGGCCATTTATTGGTAGGGTTGCATATGGATAGACTTGGGCTCATGGGCGCTCAAGACCGGTAACCAACCTGTGAGGAGACATGAGAGCTTCCCGTTTACTATATGTGGATGACCAATAGGGTTGGTGAGTCCGTAGTCAGGGACTATGCTAACTCTAGTGTGAAGGATACCGGAAAGGATCGCCAGGGGTGAGGAATGGACGTATCTGGAACTGAGTTGATATGACTAAATAGAAGACTTTCATTTGGCTAGGCTTAACCTTGACATGCGCCAATACTTATACCAATGGTGATGTGAGAGAGCGGTGACCTAAACCCCAGCCATGGAATGCCCCGAGGGATGCCAGACCCACTTCCAAGCGGCGTTGTGTGATTAGACCTTCCCAAAGAAGTATAGTGCTATGACTTAAAGCATGTCGGCCAATAGAGACCAGCATACATAGAGTTAGATTCATACATACATTGTATGTTTCTTATCATATTGCATCATGTTATGTTCTGTAGTCATGTTATTTATGTTATTGTGGATTTAACTTTCCTTACTGAGTTTCTTTGAAACTCACTCCTTTTGTACAATATCTTTTGTTAGACTTCTCTATAGGTTCTGAACACTATGATGGTCCATATGAGGAAGCACAAGGTGAAGAGGTATACTTCACGCAAGGTAATAGCAGTTACGACGATTACGGTGAAGATCCCTCGTGTGATCATGCTTCGTACTATGATTAGTCAGATTGTGGAGTGGAAGCGTCCGTGCCTGATTTTAGAAGTCTACACTTATAAAGATTAGTTTAGTTTTGTTTACTTTCTCTTTTGGGAACAGTTGTACCTTTTTCCTTTCGTTTGAGCTACTTTCCGCTGCACTTGTGGAGTGAGATTCCGCCTCACTCTACTTCTTTTGATTAGATACTTATCCGTTATCTTTCGCACTCTGATATTATATAATCTTATTCTTTCCTTATTTAGATCTCTTGATTATTATTATTTCACATTGATTTTATCTGTTCATGATTATGTTATTGCTTATGTGGGAGGATGATTTTCTTGATACTTGATCTTTTGGGTTGTGAATCACACACCCGGGTATGCCAGATAGGGTACCGGATGGGTGGATGTGACAATGTTGATATGAAGAAAATCATAGGAATGCAAGGGTAAGAATCATGTATAGGGAACATAGCATTAATATAATGGAAATGGGGGTTTCTACAAATCAAAAAGACAATAGAAGAGGTGGTTGCAAGGTTGCAGCACCTTCTTCATAGTCCCAATAGCAAGATTAAGATGAGGTAGGAGTAAATTATAGAGAGAATGAGAGATTACATTCCTTGGAGATGATCTTGAGAATGAGAAACAAGGAATATTGTAGGAGCACTTCACCACTACCAAGGAGAGGTCTAGAGGGTCTTCCCACATTCTCAGGAGGTCTTAGCAATAGAATAGGGTCCTAACTACGAAGTCTAGTTAAGTAGGGCATAAAATAACCTAAAAACCAACATTTCCCGTATTTAATATCACTTGGCTGACTGGCTTGGTCGATTGGGTCAGTCGACCACGACAGTCGATCAAGCTAGGACAACAACTTAGAATAGGGAAATGAAAGGCCAGGTCAACTCAAAATCAAATGGGCTTCTTCCTACATCTCAAATGAATAGTCTATGTCAGAGAATTACCTTTGAATCAAGTTTAGAAGTGCATTAGGTCCATCAATTAAACTCCCCTTCTTCAAGGTGCAGTTTCTTATCAAACACTGACAATGCATCCAAGTATGGAGCACCATCATCAATCTCCATGGGTTTGGGGTCGAACACAATGTCTTCTATTGAGAGGGCCCACAATAAGCTTCTTCCCCCACTTCAGGTCTTCGGACCTACAAACATCAAGGTTTCCTGGTCAAGGTCAGGGTTAGGCTAGGGCTGGATTTCACATTCTCCCCTCCTTAAAAGAATTTCGTCCTCGAAATTGAAAGCGTACCTAAGTTTCCAAAAAGACGAGGATTTCTCCTTCATGTCTTTTTGATTCTTCCACCGAATCTTTACCAAAGGAATGGTACGATTCTGCAACTGTTTGTCCTTCTTGTCTAGGATTTCGGTTGGCTCTTCATCATAGGAAAGATCAGCACTAAGTCGTTCAGGTGCTTGTTGTAGTATGTGTTCTGGATTCTCTATGTACATCCGAAGCATCGACACATGACACATTATGAACTCCAGCAAGAGATGGGGGTAAGGCCAACCGATATGCGACGAGTCCAACCTTCTCAAGAATCTCAAAAGGTCCGATGAACCAAGGGCTAAGCTTTCCTTTCACATTGAATCTCATCACACCCTTCATAGGTGATACCTTTAGGAAAACTTTCTCTCCAATCTGAAATTCCAAATCGGCCCTTCTCTTATCTGCATAGGATTTCTGTCTAGACTGAGTAGACTTAATCCTTTCCCTAGTCATATCAACCATCGCACTTGTAGCTTCAATCATTTCTAGACCCAAAACTTTTCTTTCACCGGTCTCAGTCCAATACAAGGGTGTTACACAATCTCAGGGTGAGAAGATTGCACATTCAATCCAGGTCTAACTCCACCAAATAGACTATGATTGTCACATCCACCTAGTCAGTTACCCCATTAGGCATACCGGGTATGTGATCCATAGCCCCAAGGATCAAGTATCGAGCAACCATGCCTCCCACATACACGATAACACAATCATGAACAATAATAATCATGGTAAAAGCATATAATAAAAGAATCATGGATAAGATAAAAACAAGATAATCAGAGTGCGGAATAAAATGATACCAAAATATATGTAATCCAAAAAGAGAGAGAGAGGATGAGCGGAAAGTCACTCCCTCAATGGTAGCGGAAAGTAGGTAATTCAAGTAAGGTTACAAGTCCAAAATTTAAAGAGTATATCAATGATAGTTATAATTACAGATCCAAGTCTTAAAAGAAGAATTTAAAAGATGGATAACAAATGTTTCCTCCATCTTATACAATATGTCCTCATAATCATAAATATAAGAAACCCAGCACGACGGCTCCCACACCAATACCGGACTAATCCTGGTACGAAGCGTGATCCTCTTCGGTACCCTCACCGTGATCTTCATAGTAGCCACTACCCTAAGGGTAGTATGACTCATCATAGTCTAACAAAACAATTGCACAAAAAGGAATGAGTTCAAAAGAACTCAGCAAGGCAGTTATTCTATAATACACAAGTCATATGATAAAAACGTAACATGATGCAAAATGATATGAGACAGATGATGTAAATATGATTCTAACTCTACATATGCTAGTCTCTATGGTAGACATGCTTTAAGTCATAGCACCATACTTCTTTGGGTATGTCTCAATCACTCAAGCTGGTGGGAATTGGGTCTTGCATCCCTCGGGACAAATCCATGGTTGGGGTTTAAGTCACCGCTCTCTCACATCACCATTTGGTCTAAGTATTGGCGCATGTCACGGTAAAGCCTAGCCAAATGCAAGTCATCTGCTCAGTCATATCATGTCAGATCCAGATACGTCCATTCTTCGCCCCCGGCGATCCTTTCCGGTATCCTTCACACTAGAGTCAGCATAGTCCCGGACTATGGACTCATCAACCCTATTGGTCATTCAAAAATAGTAGACGGGAAGCTCTCACGTCCTCTCACGGGTTGGTTACCAGTCTTGAGCGCCCATCAAACCAACTACTACCACGAGTTGTTCGGTTTCAATACCCTTCCCATTAGGGTCTGATATGACAAAGACATCCTAGCCATACATCTAGACTTGTCCTTTGTATGTCATCCAATAATTCGGGAAAGTGTCGATGGGCACCTTCAGAGAACATCCCATACTATTCCCTCCGATGTCCAAGGACAGAAATGTCGGAAGGACATTCCCCAATCCCAAATCATATTTAATCAATCACATGCTCAATTCCATCATAGCATACATGATTGACATTTCATCATATAAAAAGAGATACAATGTAACACGATTGATCACATATGTCATTATCAAAATAAGTAAGCATGGTAATTCAAAATGGTATATAATATGGTACTACTGTTATGAAGTGTATACAGTAGTCACAAGATGTCTCAGATATTACTAGGAAAGTAAATCTACCACATTTCAAACAAAGCGGCAAGATTCACATAATTCATGTAATTATGACCATAACCGTCCTTACCTTAATCGAATAAAAAATAATACCAAGTGTCACTAGAATAGTCCCTAAATCAATGCTTGTACCCTAGACAACATATGTGCAACATTAGAGAAGGAAACAATCAAATCGGAGATCAAACGGAGCAAATCGAGCAAAGATAGAGTTACTGTTCTCAGTTGGTCGACTGGCTGGTTGACTGACTTAGTCGACCAAGCAGTCGACCAAGATGAATAGTAACGGACAACATAGTGATTTTGGTCCGAAATTGATCTTCCGGGGCTCGGATCGATCCGAAACTTGGAGGGAATGATTGTAACAGTATAAGGACACTATACAACAAGTATTAACATAATCTAATGGTCCAATTAGGAATACCCAAATTGAAACCCTATGTTCTATATGCTAAACATCAAGAATTGAATTGGAATTTGTTACAATGGCAAGGAATGATGGGGAATTAGCTAAGGAAGTGATAAGAACTAGATTAGAATCATAAACCAATAATAAATCAACCTAGCATACATCTACACATCAGTTAAGATCAATAAGACAAGTTGGAATGAAAAAAAAAATCATAGAAATGCAATGCTAGTGATTGAAATGGAAGCATAGCATAGCAAGAATGGAAAGAAACTAATGGAGATGAAAGGGAAAACACATGACCAAGTGTTTGCAAGGTTGCAGCACTTTAGTCATGGTCTAAATAGCAAGAAAGAGTAGAGGAATGAGTCGAATAGAGGATGAAAGAGAGAAATCATACCTTGAGGAAGCAAATGGAGGTGGAATGCAATGATTAAGACCAAGAATCTTCACCAATTTCAAGAAATGGCTTTGGGAAGCTCACTCCTCGTTCTCTGGAGTCCAAATGATTAGAATAGGGTTCTATTCACGAGGTCCCAATAAGTATGCTTAAAATTATCAAGAAATTTGTGATTTTCGTATTTAATAATTTGTTGGTCGACTGACTGGTTGATTGGGCCAGTCGACTGACTGGTTGACTGAGCCAGTCGACCAAGCCATGACAACAACTTCAGATAGGTAAATGGAAGGCCAGACTGATCCAAATTGAGTTGGTTTTCTCCTACAAGTCAATCAACAAGTCTAGATTAGAGAAATACATTCGAAACAAGATCAAAAGTGCATCAAGTACTTCAACTAAGCTTCCCCTCTTCTAGGTGTAGTTTCTCTCCGAACACTGACAGTGTATCCAAGTAAGGAGCATCATTGTCAATATCCATAGGCTCTGAGTCATACACGAAATCTTCAACTACGAGGGCCCACAAGTATCTTCTTCCACCACTCCGGGTCTTCGGACCTACAAACATCAAAGGATTCGGGTCGGGTCAGGGTTAGGATAGGGCTGGGTTTCACAATGATGACCCGCATGAGCAAAACTAGAACTCTGACCCACGCTTCTTGGCTAAAAGGCAGGAGTGGGATATGGTGCATGTCACATCCACCCAGCCAGTACCCTATCTGGCATACCCGAGTGTGTGATCCACAGCCTCGAAGATCAAGTATCGAGGAAATCATCCTCCCACATAAGCAATAACATAATCATGAATGGATATAATCAAAGTATAATATTATAAATAAGAGATCCAAATGAGGAAAATAATAACAATATAATCAGAGTGCGAAAAAAATGATACCATATGTAAACATAAAAAAGGAGTAGAGTGAGGCAGAATCTCACTCCACAATTACAGCGTAATGTGACACGTAAGTCTAAAAAGAAATACAACTGTTCTTAAAGGAAGGTAAAGAAATGGAAATCAACTAAACTAAGAGTCTTCTACTCTATAGATAATGTCTTCATAAAAATGGACTTCATAAATCCAACTCAGACGTTCCCACTCCACATTAGGTCTAATCGTAGTACGCAACGTGACCAAACATGGGATCATCAATGTGGTCTTCATTGTTGCCAACACCTTGCATGTAGTACGCTTCTTCAACTGGTGCTTCTTCATATTGGCCTTCATAGTATTCAGTACCTATAGAGTAATCTAACACAAGAGGTTGCACAAAAAGGAGTGAGTTTGAATGAACTTAGTAAGGCAAGTTAAATCATAACAACATAAATAACATGATTTTAGAACATAACATGATGCAATGCAATATGAAACAGACAATGAAGGTATGAATCTAACTCTATGTATGCTGGTCTTTATAGGCAGACATGCTTTTAGTCATAACACCGTACTTCTTGAGGAGGGTCTCATCTCATAACGCCGGTTGATAGTGGGTCCTTCATCCCTCAGGACAATCCATGGCTGGGGTATAGGTCACCGCTCTCTCACATCACCATTGGTCTAAGTACTGGCGCATATCAAGGTTAAACCTAGCCCAATGCATGTCATCTACCTAGTCATATCAACTTAGATCCAGATACGTCCATTCCTCGCCCCTGGCGATCCTTTCCTGTATCCTTCACACTAGAGTCAGCATAATCCCTGACTACGGACTCATCAACCCTATTGGTCATCCAAAAATAACAGACGAGAAGCTCTCATGTCCCCTCACGAGTTGGTTACCGGTCTTGAGCGCCCATGAGCCCAAGTCTACTATTTGCAACCCTACCAATAAATGGCCCCCATAATGTGATTCACATCCTCTCACGGGTTGGTTACCGATCTTGAGCGCCCATAAATCCCCATTGCTGCCACGGGTCGTTTGGTCTCAATACCCTTCCGAATCGGGTATGATATAACGGGGACATCCTAGCCAAACACTGCTAGACAGCCCTAGGTATGACAACCAATAATCCGGTAAAGCGTCAAGGGGCACCATTGGAAATATCCCATACTATTCCCACTGATGTCCAAGGATAGAAGTGTCAAAAGGACATTTCCCAATCCCAAATCATACCTATTCATACACATTCTTAGATCAGTCACATCATACATAACCAACATATCATCACATAAAAGAATATGTAAAAGCATGATCCATTCTTTAGACAACATACATGAGTAAGCATACATTTATACTTGAATAATGAAAAAAAAAACATAAGTAAGGTGCTACTGTACTTATAGCAGTACATCATAATCAGAAAATACAATATCAGTAGCGAATCTAAGAGTTTCCAAAATCAGAAACTAAACTACATGCAATCTTGTTATTATGAAAATAACTGTCCTTACCTTAAATAGCATTGATGATTATCCGAAGATCAAAGAGAGAGGTTCCAAACCTAGCAAATAAACCCCTAACAATCATAGTTACAACATTAGGAAAGAGGCCTAAAAGATTGGAGAGCAAATGAATCAAATCGAGCAAAAAATAGAGCTACTGACTTGCTTGGTCAATTGGTTGGTCTACTGACCCAGTCAACCAATTGAGTCAGTACGAAGCAAAAACATGGATTTTGATTTGGAACTCAATCTACAAGATTCGAAACTCTACGAAACTTGGAGGAAACCTTTAGAACAATATTCTAACACTAAAGGAGTATAGATTAGGCATTAATAATGATTAAAAATACTACCTTCCAATTTGAAATCATGATTCCCCAATTTGGTGAAAACCCTAGTTTTCGATGGAAAATATACTATGAATCCATGGGAAAGACTAGAGATGATAGATCTCATCCTAGTAGGAAATAATCATAAGTCATTCACAATTCCATCATGAAAATTAGATCCAATCATATTAAGAAATTAGATCCAAAAGAAGAATTAGGGTTTCAAGAAGAATTTACCAAGGTTAGGGTTAAGGTCACTATGATGATCATAAAACCTTAAGAATGGAAGGAGATTATGGAAGAGATGGTTGCAAGGATGCAGCATCTTCTTCACAGTCTCAATCAAGAATAAGATCATGGAAGGCTAAATCACAACAAAGAAGAGATCACTAACCTTGGATTGACAAATTGGAGATGAGAAGCTTCAGATCTCGCAAAGGTCCTTTGAAATCACCAAAGAGAGCTTTGAAAGAGTCTTCCCACGTTCTCAGAGAGTTTTGGAGGCAGAGGATACTAAGAAACACAAAGTTTACTTAAATAGAGAGTGAAAAACCCTAACAGAGTATTTTCTCGGATTACTGGACCTGTTGGTCAATTGCTTGGTCGATTGGCCCAATCGACCAACCAGTCGACCAAGCTGGTCAGCAAGGCCCAATCAAGGAATTGGAGGCCCAACTCAAGTCCAAACCTCATAGGCTTCTCCCAACACAACATATGACTTACCTAGTATAGAAAAATGCCTTCGAATCATGTTCAACTATACTTCAAGTCCATCAACTTGACTCATCTTCAACAAGCTGCAGCTTCCTTTCCAAATCAGCACAGACTTCCAAGTATGGAACTCCATCATCAACTTCCATGGGTTCTGGATCAAACACCATGTTTTCCACTGAGATGGGCATAGTTGGCTTCTTCCTTTACTCCGGGTCTTCAGACCTACAAACAACTGGGTTTCTGGGTCAAGGTTAGGGTTAGGATAGGGCTGGATTTCAAAGTGCAGGTCTTACAAAACGTCGCTCAGCACAGTCAACAAATCCAGGGTTCCTTGGCTGTGAAGTCCTCTGAACACGAGCACTTTCTTTCTCGGTTTCTTCTAGCTTCTTTGAGTTTTGAACAACTTGAGCATAGCTCTCAAGAGGGAGAACAGTGAGATATGCTTTGATTGTCGGCCGTAAGCCTTTACAGAACTTCTTTGCCTTAGCATTATCGGGCTTGATGGAATCAAGGGTAAAGAAAAAGAGCTCTTCAAACTTTTGTTGATAATTCAGCACAGACATAGCACCCTACACAAGAGCCATCAACTCAGCTTCCTTGGCATCCTTTACCGCTTCGAGGAAGTAGTTCTTACAAAAAGCTTCCTTGAACAATTCCCAAGAGACAACACCGGCATGTGTATCTTCAAGTGTGAAACCCAGCCCTAACCTTGACCCGGAAACTTTGTTATTTGTAGGTCCAGTGACCCGAAGTAAAGTAAGAAGTCAGCTTTGGGCCATCCCAGTGGAGGACTTGGTGTCTGGCTTTGAATCCATGAGTGTTGATGATGAGGTTCTATTTATGGAAACTGAATCTTGATGAAGATCGGATTAGTTGATGGACTTGGAGTGCTCTCTATCATGGTTTGAAGGCATTTCTACCTATTAGGTAAGTCACTTGGTATGTGTGCAAAACCCCTTTAGGGTTGGATTTGATCTGGGCCTTCAATTCCCTGTTTAGAAGTTGCTGAACTGATTGGTCGACTCATTGGTCGACTGGACCAGTCGACCAATCCACTCGACCAATGGGTTCTGTCTTTGGTAATTAGGTCTTGCTTGCTCTATTTAAGTCCAATCTCGAGTCTACTTCGTATTTTCTGCCTCCAAACTCTTTGGAACGAACCAAAGACCTCTGCAAGTCATCTCCCTTGCGTCCTTGGTGTTTATCTTGACGGATCTTCGTCAAAACTCTTGTTCTTACACAAAAAGGTATGTTTACACTCTCTTCTTCTTTATCCTTGTTTTCTTTCCTTTTTGAGTTGAGACAGTAGAGGAGATGCTGCATTCTCTGTTGCAAACATCTCTGAACTTGTCTCTCATGATCTTCCTAAGGATTAATGGCTAATGCGATGATCTTAACCATGATCATTGCAAGCTTTTGAAGGAATCATGATCAAATCATGATCTTGTCTTTGTTCATCTTTTGATTTAAATTCTGATCTTCTTAGATCTACTATATTGATCATGTTAGTAGTCAATCGCTGTGTTTTCTTTACATGATCCATGATCTATCAATCTCTAGTTGTTTCTCTTCTACCATACCATGCTTTCTTCAAGAATCATGACAGTTACATCTATGGTAGGTTTTGTTTCCTTATTTAGATTTATGTTCTTAGATCTATTTTCTTGAAGATCTAAGTATGCCTTCCATGATATCTTTATCTGAATCAATGATTCATTCTCCTATTGTTCTTGTCTATGATTTCTATCTTGAATTCTTCAAGAACCATGATTGATCTAATTATGGTAACTTTTTGTTTCCTAATTTGTAACTTGAAAACTTGATTCGATTAGTGTTTTGAGGTCCTCTATATGTTAGGATACTACCAATGTAGTTTACCCCTTGTTTAGTACCCTTTTGAACCACCAAATTCGGTTCTTTATTCTTAAAACTCTGATTTTGTAGGCCATCGTCTCCATTGGT
Source organism: Hakea prostrata (assembly GCF_041222555.1). NCBI lineage: Eukaryota > Viridiplantae > Streptophyta > Magnoliopsida > Proteales > Proteaceae > Hakea > Hakea prostrata. The sequence goes on along the minus strand of NC_142608.1, from coordinate 28,755,392 downwards.
CGACTGATTGGTCGATCGGGACAAGAGACCAATCCAATCGACCAATGAGTACAAAGCAACTCCAGATTTGGTCTGTTTTGGATGTTTTGATATCTTTTCTGTTAGGGATCTTTCCTAATATGTTGTATACACTTGTTTAGGACCTTCTTCTCAAGTTTGTCAAGATCTTACTTGATTTCTTAGGATTCCTTTGCAAGTTATAAAAGGTAAGGATGGTTACTTCTTTAACAACATAAATTGCATATCTTAGTTTCTATATTTGAATCTTGTTAATTTATTTCTTTAATTAGATTCTTATAATGTTATACTACTGTGGTACTGTCTTGATATCAGTAGCATTACTTGTTTATATTAAATTGACTCATGTATGATTTACTTACCAATTATATACAAGTTGATTGTAATTATTGATTTCTTTCCATATATGACGTTACCATATATGGGATGTTATGAATTGATGCTTGTGTATGCTTAAGTATGGTTTGGAAAGGAGGGGTGTCCTTTTGACACTTCTGTCCTAGGACTACTACGGGAATATTATGGGATGTTTCCGGAGATGCCCTCTGGACACCTTCCTAAACTGTTGGATGACATATTTAGGACTGTCTAGTAGTGTTTGGCTAGGATGTCCCGTTATGTCAGACCCTAATCGGAGGGGTATTGAGACTGAATGACCCGTGGTAGCAATGGGGATTCATGGGCGCTCAAGACCGGTAACCAACCCGTGAGGGGACATGAGAGCTTCCCGTTTACCATATGTGGATAACCAATAGGGTTGATGAGTACGTAGTCAGGGACTATGAGGACTCTAGTGTGAAGGATACCGGAAAGGATCGCCAGGGGCGAGGAATGGACGTATCTGGATCTGACTTGATGTAACTAAGTAGAAGACTTGCATTTGGCTAGGCTTTACCTTGACATGCGCCGGTACTTAGACCAATGGTGATGTGAGAGAGTGGTGACCTATACCCCAGCCATGGAATGTCCTGAGGGATGAAGGACCCATTACCAACTGATGATGAGTGAATGAGACTTTCCTAAAGAAGTACGGTGCTATGACTTAAAGCATGTCTGCCATTAGAGACCAGCATACATAGAGTTGGATTCATACATTTATTGTTTATCTCATACCATATTGCATTTATGTTTGTTTTGTAATCCTGCCATTTATGTTATTATGGATTTAACTGCCTTACTGAGTTTCTTTGAAACTCATTCCTTTTTGTACAATGTTTGTTAGACTATTCTACAGGTTCTGAGTATCATGACTGCTCGTATGAAGAAGCGCAAGGAGAAGAGGCATATCTCCAGGAAAGTGATTGCGGTTACGACAATTACACTGAAGATTCCGCGAGTAGTTATGCTCCGTACGATGCTTAGTCCGACCATAGAGTGGAAGCGCCCTTGTGCCATTTATGAGATTTATACTTATAGGGATATTGTCTATAAGATTGAGAACAATTTAGTTACCTATTGTACCTGCTATTGGGATTAGATTCTATCCTGTTTCTTCTCTTTTAAAACTACATTTCCGCTGGTTGTAGAGTGGGATTTCGCCTCACTTTACTTATTTGATTTAGACACTCTGATTATATTTAGTACTCTGATTTATATATATGATTCATTCTTTCCTTATTTGGATCTATGGTTTATCTTTCGCACATCGATTATTATTATTCATGATTATGTTATTGTTTATGTGGGAGGTTGATTACTCGATACCTGATATTCGGGCTGTGGATCACACTCTCGGGTATGCCAGTTAGGGTACCGGCTGGGAGGATGTTACATCAAGGATAGGCTGGGTGGAAGTCCACCATGCATCAGGTTCGTGCTGCAGCTTCTGCTCGGCAAAGAGAACTTTCTAGGCATCAAAACACTACAAATTTGGAAGGCTTTCTCCAATTCCTGCAACCATTTATTCGGGAACAAAGTATCCTTCGAGACACTAGAGAAAGAAGGCACTTGCAGCTTTAAGAAACTCTCCATTAGTCGGGTATGGGGAGTTCCAGCAAACCTATTTGCTTTCGGGACTGCGGCATTAGGGTTCCCATTCACACAAGTGCGAGTCTCATTGTGAAGGGTCATGAAACCTGTCATCATTTGGTTGAATTGGTTAGCCTGTTACTGCACTGCTGCATCATATTACTCATGACATTGGCAATGGCTCAGAAAATTCCAATGTTCAGGGCATTGGGAATGTCATTAGTGGTATGACTATTCTCTTGAGTCTGCTGATCATTACCACCAGACGGTACCTCTTCATTCCCAGTGCTTCCAAAACCAACAAAGCGATTCCTTAACAACTACTTGACCATATGATTAGAATGCTTAAATCATGCTTAGAATCATCAATATAGAAAGCAATGAATCAATCAATGGTCAAAAATCCAAAATTCCAACAAAAAACTAGCATTTAAGCTTCAGCCTTCAGCTGGTCGACTGGTCAGTCGACCAAGCAATCGACCAAGCAGTTGCTGCACACGAAAATTTGGTTTTAAACAACATTTCCAACTTCAAAACTCATTTCTAACTTATTTCTTTTGAGAGAGGGCTCTGGACAACAATCTTGCAAGGGTTTTCAAAGTGATTCCAAGTTTTTTAGAGCTTCAACAACAACAACACACATTGATCATTACATCAAGGTAAACACTATTCATCTTCTCAAGTTGTGTTCTTCACTTAGATTTCTTGAAAAACCATGTTATATTTGTTGTTCTAGGTTAGAAACATGTTTATGGATGCTTAGCAACATATTCCCATATTTTTCTTGCAAAACAAAACCTTAAACATCAAGTACAAACACAATCAAGCTTTTGTTATCGCTAATGCAACTGAAAAATCCCCAATTTAGTAAAAATTTGATTACTCTCAAACCACTAGGAATTTTAACACCAAATCAGTTGCTACATGCTAGAAATGAAAATTCTAGATGTACTCATGCAATTTATTTCAATCAATTCCAACATTTCCAAAAATCCAATTTTTGACCTAAATGCAAAAACACCTCTTTTCTATCTTGCTGAATTTTTTACTTTAGACCGAGATTTCGATGGATTTTCTTCAAATAAACTTCATTAGCATGCTATTACAAGTATTATGCACATGCTAGTATGTTCAAATTGAAATTTTGTCAAAATCAAAATTTTCCAAAAAATTACGAAAATGCCCTTCTTGCTGAATTTTTTTTTGGTAATATCTCTGACATTCGACTTCTTTCATCTTATCTACAGATATAGACACTATGCCACCTAGGGGATGACAGATTGGTGTGAGAGGAGGCAGAGGCAGAGTACCACTACAGCCACGGACTGAGGTTATCGATAGACATTGCTTCGTCACACTACAGGCGGAGTTTCTTTATGAGGTGTACTTTGGGCACCGCCGTATCGAGTACAGGTGGCTACTACGACTGTGAGAGCTTCGGACCTTTAGGATTAGACAGAGGTTCGATACTATGAGGTGGACACACTTTTTCATAGATGATCTACCGGTATACCTGGAGTTAATGAGGCTGTTCTACAGCAATCTGACATCATTTGAGGAGGGCTTAGGGGCTTAGGAGGGCTTAGGGGCAGATTTTCTTCAGTTGGTTGTAGAGAGTCAGGTCAGAGAGACATGGATCAGATTTTCTACACATACACTTGCGGAGATTTTTGGGGTACCTTTCTACCCACATGCTTGTGTATAGATACCAACAGGTGAGGCGCTAGACAAACATCTTCTCCTAAATGAGCTTCATGAGATCCGTGCTACACTTTGGGATGATGATCGCTACAATTATCCATGGATCAGTGGTAGGATGATTCCTTTGGCTAGGGTTATTGGTCGGATTGTGGGTCGGAATATCATTCCTAAGGCCGGACATCACCATAAGGTGTAACTGATGGATGCCTTAGTCATTTATCAGATCTACATGGGGTTCGAGATAGATTTGGCTTTCATTATCTAGAATGCCATAATTGAGATCGTTGAGCATCCGAGTACTAGGAATCTTTGCTTTGTGCGACTACTGACGCTCATCTTTAGGCATTTTTGGGTGAGACTGGATGACACAGAGGTGACTGCCACTAGAGATATGGGTTATCCCATCGGCATGAGGACCATTGGACTGATGTAGCTAGATGATGCTGTGAGATCACCAGGTCCAGAGGATGAGGATGAGTCAGAGTATGAGGATGAGGATGAGGATGTCCTAGTGGATGAGGGATATGCTGGTCCAGACACAGATGATCAGGCTGGGGATGACATGGAGATGCATGAGGCTGGTCCAAATGATCATGAGATTCCTGCACCACACTTCAAGGTCAGAGATCCATCACGTGCAGCTCCTGAGACACCAGATTTGTATGCTCATATGCTTTCCATGACTTCCATGCTGGAGAGGATGGAGGTTAGGTAGGAGTAGATGTTTGGTATGCATGAGAGGATGGAGTTGAGACAGGTACAAATGGAGTCAAGATAGGAGTAGATGTAGTCTTAGCTGACTCATATTTCAGATGATGTTAGGACACTCAAGAGATCGAGACGGTCTCCTAGATAGATAGATTGTACTAGGATTTCATTTTATGCTTTTCAAGTGTAACTTGTTGTAAAACTTTCTTAATATTAATGAAGTTCACTTTTGTTTCACTTTATTATTGTGTGTTATACACTTTCCCTTTTATTGTATGAAGTGATGTTTGTTAAGTCATAATTATTGTACATTATTTAACTAACAAATTATACTTCATTAATTAAGTTTCTAGTCCAAGTGTTCTATTATTCACATATAAGAATACTTGAGTCACTTTTGAATCTATAACTCAAGAATGTTCCGTTATTGTTTTATGTGGTTAGGGTTACCTTGAACTTGGGGCTCTGATACCACTCTTTCACATCCACCCAACTCGTACCCTACCTAGCATACCCGGGTGTGTGATCCACAGCCCCGAGAATCAAGTATCGAGGAACCAACCTCCCACATATACAATAACATAATCATGAACAAGATAAAATCAACATAATATCATGTAAACAATGAGATGAAGATAAGAATAAGAGAGACAATATAATCAGAGTGCGGAATTTAAATGATACCAGTTATGAAAATCATATGTATAGAGTATGTGGAGAAATCACTCCCCAAATTGTAGCGGAAAAGTAGTTCAAATATCAATAAGGTTACAATCAAATTTTCAAAAGAAGGAATGAAAGGGATAAACATCTAGACTAGTTGTGAAATCTAGCCCTATCCTAACCCTGACTTGACCCGGAATCCTTGATGTTTGTAGGTCCGAAGACCCGGAGTGGAGGAAGGAGAGAATTGTGGGCCCTCTTAGTTGAAGACTTGGTGTTTCATTCCAAGCCCACGGACATTGACGATGGTGCCCCTTAAATGGATGCACTGTCAGTGTTTAGTGAGAAGCTGCACCTAGAAGAGGGGAAGTTTAGTTGAAGTACCTAATGCGCATCCGGACTTGATTCGAAGGTAATACTCTAATCTAGACTTGTTGATTGACTTGTAGGAGAAAGCCCAATCAAATTTGACTCAATCCGGCCTTCCAATTCCCTAACCAAAGCTTGTTGTACTAGCTTGGTCGACTGGGCCAGTCGACCAAGCCAATCGACCAAAGGATTTACAAATCCGAGAATTTGATGCTTTTTGGATATTCTACTCTCTACTTAAGTGAACCTCGTGATTAGAACCCTATTCTACTCTTTTAGTTTCCTAAGAACGTGGAGAGAGCTTCCCAAGACATTCCCTTGGTAGTGGTGAAGGATTCTTGCATCAATCATTGCCAATCATTGTCTCTCATCCCCAAAATCATCTCCAAGGTATGTATCCTATCTCTCACTCTCTATTCTACTCGAATCCCTTCTCTTACTTGCTGTTGAAACCATGAAGATGGTGCTGCAACCTTGCAACCACCACTTCATGTGTTCTTTCCTTGCTAATGCGCCCCTTTCATTTTTACCTATGCTATTGTTGCTTGTGTACCAAGATGTTACGCAAGTGCACGTGTCGCAATCAAGTAATAAATGATAAGTAGAGTATCAATCCCATGGAGAATTCTATCCTTAACTTTCAATGTAAAAGTAAAACTGAATTAAACAAGATTAAAAAGATTGATTTGTGATTGACTACTAAATGACCAAATGACAGTTTATTAAACTAATGAACTAAATTGGAGATTGAGCAATAGAAGGAACTTAGTGAGTGAAAAGAGTGTTGGGAGTCAAGTTTCCCTTCCCTTGAATTTTATAATGCAAATACTAAAGTAATACTACAACCCCAAAATATATCAAGAACCTGGAATGAATGGCAATATGGTATTTTCCAATACACATGCTTAGCATCCTAATTCAACATCTGCATATTCCTATGAAGAATTTAAATATGAATGCAATTTAAACCCAATCTCAATCATGGCAATCTGAGGTAATTGGGTATTCCTACCCAACCTACTAATTAACACAAACTAATTAAAGATTATGCTAACTCACACAATTCAACAAGCATCTAGACTGCATTAACTTTCCAGCTAACTCAATCATAACAATCTTTCATGAAAGATTCATCAAGAACCGAAATTAATCAATATATATCATGCTGATTTCATTGACAATAAGTTATATTGCAATAAAATTAAAGAACACATGATAGTTACATCTCAAAATTCAGGTTTAGGTACTACTATCATCCCAACACAGCACAAGTTTAGCCCATAATAGAAATAAAAAACACAGTAGTAGTTATAGTTAACATTAAGCTAGAAGATGAGAAGATAAAGTTATAAAAATGAAAAGAAACTAAAGCTTCAATGCTTCCAAAAGAGCTTCAGCCTTCTTCTCCAGCAAATCATCTTCTCCAACAGCCTTCCCTTGCTTCCATACGAGTCAGTTATGCCTCTCCTTGCTTCAGCCATGTCCTATATTCCTTAGCCGTGTCTTCCAATCTCCCCCCTTGGTCGTGTCTTCTCTCCTCTCCTCCTCTTTTCTTGCCTTCTTCTCCCCCAAAGTCCTAGGTTAAAATTGGCTTGTAGGATTAGAACATTTTCCTTTGCTATCAACGACTGAGATCTTTCATGGAATGACAAGAAGAAAGTCCATTAAGTTAGTGTGAAACCCAGCCCTAACCTTGACCCGGAAACCTTGTTGTTTGTAGGTCCGATGACCCGAAGTAAAGTAAGAAGTCAGCTTTGGGCCATCCCAGTAGAGGACTTGGTGTCTGGCTTTGAATCCATGAAAGTTGATGATGAGGTTCTATTTATGGAAACTGAATCCTGATGAAGATCTAATTAGTTGATGGACTTGGAGTGCTCTCTATCTTGGTTTGAAGGCATTTCTACCTATTAGGTAAGTCACTTGACTTGTGTGCAAAACCCCTTTAGGTTTGGATTTGATCTGGACCTTCAATTCCCTGTTTTGGCCTTCTTTGTCGAGCATTGGTCGACTGATTGGTCGATCGGGCCAGTCGACCAATCCACTCGACCAATGAGTGCTGTCTTTGGCAATTAGGTTGATTCTTGCTCTATTTAAGTCCAACCTCGAGTCCACTTCGTATTTGCTGCCTCCAAACCCTCTGGAACGAACCAAAGACCTCTGCAAGTCATCTCTCTTGCATCCTTGGTGTTTTCTTGACGGATCTTCGTCGGAACTCTTCTTTTTGCATCAAAAGGTATGTCTACTCTCTCTTCTTCTCCTCCATCTTTGTTTTCTTTCCTTTTTGAGTTGAGACAGTAGAAGAGATGCTGCATCCTCTGTTGCAAACATCTCTCGAACATGTTCTCATGATCATCCTAAGGATTTAAGGCTAGAACAATGATCTTAACCATGATCATTGCAAGCTTTTGAAGGATTCATGATCAAACCATGATTTAATCTCTGTTAATCTTCTAATCTGAATTCCGATCTCTTTGGATCTTCTTTCATTGATCATGTTAGTGGTTAATGGTTGTGTTTTCTTTCCATGATCCATAATCCATAGAATTCTAGTTGTTCTCTTCTACCTTACTATGTGTTCTTCATGATGCATGATAGTTACATATATGGTAGGTTTTATTTCCTTATTTAGATTTATGCTTCTAAGCCTTATTCCATGAAGACCTATGCATGTTTTCATGTTTTCATTACCGAAAGCAATGATCCATCCTCCTATAGTTCTTGTCCTTGTTTTCTATTTCAAATTCATCAAGATCCATGTTTGAGTTAATTATGGTAACTTTTTGTTTCCTAATTTGGATCTTGATACCTTGATTTGATTAGTGTTTTGAGGTTCCCTATATGCTAGAATACTACTGATGTAGTCTACCCCTTGATTAGTACCCTTTTGAACCACCAAATTCGGATTTCATATCTTAAAACTCTGATTTTATAGGCTATCGTCTGCATTGGTCGATTGATTGGTCGATCGGACCACTCGACCAATCCACTCGACCAATGAGTACAAAGCAACTCCAGAATTGGTCTGCTTCCGGATGTTTTGATATATTTTCTGTTAGGGATCTTTCCTAATATGTTGTATATACTTGTTTAGGACCTTCTTCTCAAGTTTGCCAAGATCTTACTTGATTTCTTAGGATCCTTTTGCGAGTTATAAAAGGTAAGGATGGTTATTTCCTTAATTACATAGATAGCATGAATCTAGTTTCTATATTTGAATATCATGAATATGTTTCCTAAATTAGATTCTTACAATGATATACTACTGTTGCATAACTTTGATTACAGTAGCATTACTTATTCATATTGAATTGATTCATGTATGATTTACTTACCAATGTTATACAAGTGATTGTAATATCGATTTCTTTCCATATATGTAGTTACCATATATGTGATGATATGAATTGATGCATGTGTATGCTTACGTATGGTTTGGAAAGGAGAGGTGTCCTTTCGACACTTCTGTCCTTGGACTACTACGGGAATATTATGGGATGTTTCCGGAGATGCCCTCTGGACACCTTCCTAAACTGTTGGATGACATATCTAGGATTGTCTAGTAGTGTTTGGCTAGGATGTCCTGTTATGTCGACCCTAATCGGAGGGGTATTGAGACCCGAACGACCCGTGGTAGCAATGGGGATTCATGGGCGCTCAAGACCGGTAACCAACCCGTGAGAGGACAGGAATCACATTGTGGGGGCCATTTATTGGTAGGGTTGCATATGGTTAGACTTGGGCTCACGGGCGCTTAAGACCGGTAACCAACCCGTGAGAGGACGTGAGAGCTTCCCGTTTACCATATGTGGATGATCAATAGGGTTGATGAGTCCGTAGTCCGAGTTGGTCGGTGCCATAGGATACGCCGACTCTAGTGTGAAGGATACCGGAAAGGATCGTCGGGGACGAGGAATGGAAGTATCTCGGATCCGACTTGATGTAACCAAGTAGAAGACTTGCATTTGGCTAGGTTTTACCCCGACATGCGCCAAAGACTTATACCAAATGGTTGTGAGAGAGTGTGTTGACTTAACCCCCCGCCAAGGTTTGTCCCGAGGGATGAAGGACCCATTACCAATCGGCTGCTCAAGACCGGTGAAATGATCCGTGAGAGAATCCAAGATATCTTAAATGATTGAGGATGTGAGTGGACTTTCCTAAAGAAGTACGGTGCTATGACTTAAAGCATGTCTGCCAATAGAGACCAGCATCCATAGAGTTAGATTCATTCATTCATTGTTTGTCTCATATCATATTGCATTTATGTTTGTTCCGGAATCCTGCCATTTATGTTATTATGGATTTTAATCGCCTTACTGGGTTTCTTTGAAACTCATTCCTTTATTGTACAATGTTGTTAGACTATCCTGCAGTACTTGAGTATTATGACGGTCCCTATGAAGAAGCGCAAGGCGAAGAGACATATCTCCAGGAAGGTGATTGCGGTTACCACAATTACTCGAAGATCCCGCGAGTGGTTATGCTCCGTACGATGCTTAGTCCGACCATTGAGTGGAAGCGTCCTTGTGCTATTTATGAGATCTATACATACAAGGATGTCGTCTATAAAGTGGAGAATAATTTAGTTACCCAATGTACTTGCTACTGGGATTAGATTTTGTCTAGTTTATTCCTTAGAGCTACTTTTCCGCTGGATGTAAAGTGGGATTTTTGCTTCACTTTACTTATCTCGTTTGATACTCGATTATATCTATTATTCCGATTCGTTTATGATTCATTCTTTCATTATTGAGTCTATGATTTATCTTCCGCACTCTTGTTATGATTGTTCATGATTATGTTATTGTTTATGTGGGAGGTTGATCACTCGATACCCGATCTTCGGGCTGTGGATCACACTCTCGGGTATGCCGGATAGGGTACCGGGCCGGGAGGGCGTGATGATTGGTATCGGAGCCCAAGGTTCGAGGAGATCCTAACCACAAAAGACAACAACTGAACATTCTCGAGTCATTGATCCGAAATGACTCTTCTACTCTTAGAAGTGAATAATAGAACACCGAATTAGAAACTTGACCTTTGAGGTTTAACAGAACATTTCGAATAACATACCATAATTATACTTGAACAAATGACACTAATGCAAGGAAAAGAAAAGTGCATAACATACAATAATTAAAGAGAAACAAAATGAACTTCATTAATTTCAAAAGTTTTTACAATGATTACATCTGAAATGCATAAATGGAAAATCCTAAAGTACAGTCTATCTAGGTGATCTACTCGATCTCTCGTATGCTCGAACTCCTCTACTAGCTGAGTCACCCGATGCTCTATCCTATCCCGTCGTGACTCCATCCTCTCGTACATCTGCTCTGTCCGACCTCCATCCTCTCTAGCATGGAAGTCATCGATCTCATCTGTGCACCAAGATCCGAAGTCTCCGGAACCGCATGTGAAGGGCCGCCGCCTCGAAGTGTGATGAAGGAAACTCGTGATGCACGAGGCTCGGCCTCGCGCATATCTCAGATCATCTCCGGCCCGATCATCACTATCGGGACCGATATCCTCTCCTCCATCCTCTGATCCCCTGATCCTCATCCTCCGATTCATCATCATCCTCACCCTCTGGACCAGGAGATCTCTCTAACTGATGTAGTCTCATCTGTCGAATGGTCCGAGTCCCAATGGGGTATCCCTGTGATCTAGTGTCCATCGGTGTATCCTCGAAACTCACCCCGAAATGCCCGAAGATCAAAGTCGAAGCCTCCCATAGCAAAGGTTCCGCATGCTAGGCCGCAGAACTAAGTCCAAGATGACCTGCTGAATGATGTAGGAGAGATCGATCTCGAAGCCCATGTAGATGCGGTAGATGACCAAGGCCTCCATCACCGTGACCCGATGGTGATGTCCGGCTTTCGGCATGATGTTTCGGCCGACTATGCGACCAATAATACGTGCAGAGCCCGTCATCCGTCCGCTAGTCCACGGTGTGTAGCATCGACGGCTATCCCATAGCGTAGAGCATATCTCGCGAAGCTCGTACGGCATCGGATGGCTGTCCCGGATCTGCTCCTCGCAGGTATCCACACACACTTCTGTGGATAGTAAGGGACCCGCAAGATCTCAGCCGGTGTCCGGGAGAGAAGCGAATCCGAGTCCGGAGGACCCCGCTCCCGAGGACAAGTCCGAGTGGATGTCCCCGGCCTCGAGCCTCCTCTGTGTAAGTAAGGTTGCTGAAGAACAACCTCACTAGCTCCGGGTATACCGGCAAATCCTCGGTGAAGAGATGAGTCCACCGTAAAGTGTCGAACCTCTGCGCCGGATCCTAAAGGCTCGAGCTGGCGTAAATGAAGTAGACGCCCCATCTCGATGTTACAATAGCTGAAGTAGGCCTCGTACGAAACTCGGCCCGAGGTGTGTCAAACATGTCCTGGTCTCCTAACCTCCTCTCTAGGCTCGAAAGGAACCCGACCTCTGCCCCTAAGAGCACCTACGATGCGACCTCGACCTCTACCTCCTCCCTCGTCCTCCCCTCTCGCATGGTGTATCCGTGGAAGAGACAAGAGACATTTCCAATTAGTGCTATTTTAAGATTTGAGCCAAAAGGGTATTTTCGTAATTTTTCGGAAAATTTCAAATTTGGGGGAAATTTGATTTGAACATACTAGCATGTGCGCAATACTTGGAATTTCATGTCTATGAAGTTGTTTTGATGAAAATCGATCGAAAACTTGGATTAAAGCGAAAAATTCAGCAAGAAGGAAATTTGGGGATTTTGCAATTTAGGTCAAAATTGGATTTTTGAAAAGTTGAAATTGGTTAAATCAAATTGTATGGACCTATCTACAATGTCATCTTGAGCATGTAGCATTTGATCTCGTGCGAAAATTTCAAGCGGTTTGAGAGAAAACGAAATTTTTCTAAAGATATCGATTTCGGTATAAAACTTTGCGAGATGAGCACCAAATGTGTTAAAACTTGTTGTCTATGCATGGTATTGTGTTTAAAACCTAGGGAATATGTTTCTAAGCATTCCTAAGCATGATTTCTAGCATTGGATACAAGTAAAGCATGGTTTTATTGAAATGCAAGCATGAGAAGATGATAATGGAAGGAAGAATGAGAGATTTACCTTGTTTGTGAAGATGGTGTGTTGTGGTGTGGTTGTTGAAGCACTAAATCACCTCAAGAACACTTGTGGGAACTCTTGGAGATTTTCCCTAGAGCTCTCTCACCTTTGGAAGAAGTTAGAATGAGGTTGGAATGTGGAAATGAGGCTTATAATGCGAATTTTCGCATTACGTCTTTCATTGGTCGATCGATTGGTCGACCGGGTCACTCGACCAACCACTCGACCAATGGTCACAATGACCTCATTTGCTGTTGATATTTTTGGAAAATGTGATTTTTGCCTTATGGAATATTGTTTGATGACTATATGGATATATTTGAGCATGATTTAAGTTTTCAAATCATTTGGACTTGTGGTTTATGTTGAATCTTCGAAATTTGGTATTTTGATGTTCTTGGATATCTTGCTTCTGATTTGGAAACCAAGGTGACACACTAGGTGGGAAAAGTTAAGGAAGAGATGGGAGTTTCACCTTGGGGAGCTCCGGTCTTGTTCGTCAAGAAGAAAGACGGTAGTATGCGCTTGTGCATCGACTACCGTGAGTTGAATAAGTTGACTATCAAGAATAGATATCCGCTGCCCGAATCGATGATCTCTTCGATCGGTTGAAGGGTGCAGTTGTGTTCTCGAAGATTGACTTAAGGTCCGGATATCACCAATTGAAAGTGAAGTCTAGTGATATCTTCAAGACAGCTTTCCGAACGCGGTATGGTCACTATGAGTTTAGAGTCATGCCCTTCGGATTGACCAATGCTCTGCGGTGTTCATGGACCTCATGAACCGAGTATTTCATGATGTGCTTGATAAGTTTGTGATTGTTTTCATTGATGACATCTTGATCTATTCGAAGAGCGAAGAAGAGCATGCGAGTCATCTAAGTTTCACTTTGCAAAGGTTGCGGGAAAAGAAGTTGTTTGCTAAGTTTAGCAAGTGTGATTTCTGGCTTAAGAGAGTGGTATTCCTTGGTCATGTAGTTTCAGCCGAAGGTATTCGTGTCGATCCCGAAAAGGTCCAAGGCGTGGCTGATTGGGAAAGACCGAAGTCGGTAACGGAAATAAGAAGTTTTCTTGGATTGGCGGGTTACTACCGAAGGTTTATTGAGAACTTTTCTCGGTTGGCTGCTCCTATGACTAAGTTGACCAGGAAAGAAGAGAAGTTTGTTTGGTCCGACGCTTTGTGAGAAGAATTTCCAAGAGTTGAAAGATAGATTGACAAGTGCCCCGGTTTTGACTATACCCGATAGTTCCGGTGGTATGACAGTTTATACCGATGCGTCAAAGATTGGTTTGGGTTGTGTACTGATGCAACATGGCAAGGTCGTAGCCTATGCTTCTCGGCAATTGAAGGATTATGAGCGGAATTACCCCACTCACGATCTAGAACTTGCCGCCGTTGTCTTTGCTTTGAAGATTTGGAGACATTATCTTTACGGTGAGAAGATTGCCATTTTCATGGATCATAAGAGTTTGAAATACTTCTTTACCCAAAAGGAGTTGAACATGAGACAAAGGAGATGGTTGGAACTAGTCTCCGATTATGATTGTGATATTCAAGTATCATCCCGGGAAAGCAAATGTTGTTGCCGATGCTCTTAGTAGGAAGAACCAGAAGAAGACTTTGGATTTGAATGCTTTGAGTTTACCATTGTGGTCTTCTATTGAGAGTTTTGGTTTGGAAATCGTCCACGAGAATTCCGATTTTATTCTTTCTGCCATGACGGCAAGATCTGGTCTTAGAGATAAGATTGTTGCTCTGCAGAGTTCTGATCAAGAGTTTTTGACCAAAGTTGAGAAGATTTCTTCGAATCCTGAGTCGGACCCCGACTTTGGTATATCCATGGATGGTGCTTTGTTGTTTAGAGGAAGACTGTGTGTGCCTGCAAACGATGAAGTTAAGAAAGAAATATTGAAGGAAGCACACCAGTCAGTCTTTACTGTACACCCGGGAAGCACCAAGATGTACAAGGACTTGAAGGAACATTTTTGGTGGATTGGTCTAAAGGCGGATGTTGATGATTTTGTTGCCAAGTGTGAGACTTGCCAACGTGTGAAAGCCGTTCGACAACCTCCATCTGGATTACTTCAACCCCTTCCTATTCCTAGTTGGAAGTGGGAAGATATCTCCATGGACTTTGTGACTAGCTTGCCTCGGACAAGTAAAGGCAATGACACCGTGTGGGTGATTGTTGATAGGTTGACCAAATCAGCCCATTTCATTCCTATGAAGATCACTCATACTGGGATAAGCTAGCCGGGCTTTATGTGGATAATGTGGTTCGTCTGCATGGTGTGCCATTGAGTATTGTTTCGGATCGTGATCCTAGGTTCACCTCAAGGTTTTGGAATAGTTTGCGAGAAGGCCTTGGGAACCCAATTGAACTTGAGTACAGCTCATCATCCATAGTCGATGGACAATCCGAGCGGACAATTCGGACATTGGAAGACATGCTCGGATCTTGTGTGGTGGATATGGGTGGTAATTGGGATGAACACCTAGCTTTGGTTGAGTTTGCCTATAACAACAGTTATCAAGCAACAATAGGCATGGCTCCATTCAAGGCTTTGTATGGTAGTACTTGTAGGACACCTTTGTACTTGGATCGAGACAATTGAAAGAAAAGTCTTAGGTCCCGAGATGATTGAAGCTACAAGTGCTATGGTTGATATGATAAGAGAAAGGATTAAGTCTGCCTTGATCGAGACGGAAATCTTATGCCGATAAGAGAAGGACCGATTTGGAATTTCAAGTTGGAGAGAAAGTCTTTCCGAAGGTCTCACCAATGAAGGGTGTGATGAGATTCAATGTTAAGGGAAAGCTTAGCCCTCGTTACATTGGACCTTTCGAGATTTTGGAAAAGGTTGGACACCGTTGCGTATCGATTAGCATTACCTCCGTCTCTTGCTGGTGTGCACAATGTGTTTCATATTTCGATGCTCCGGAAATACATAGAGAATCCGGAACACATTTTGCAGCAAGCACTGAAGGACTTAGTGCTGATTTGACCTATGATGAAGAACCGGCCGAAATCCTGGATAGGAAGGACAAGCAGCTGCGGAATCGCGCCATTCCTTTGGTGAAGATTCGGTGGAAGAACCATACCCCCGAAGAAGCTTCTTGGGAGAAGGAAGAAGGCATGAAGGAGAAGT